>NC_091950.1:401536594-401676594 GCF_031021105.1 Erythrolamprus reginae | reverse complement strand
TTCTCTGCCGAGGGGGGTAGAGTAGAGTTATAAGGCAATACTTTGGGTGTACTAATCATTACTTTCTCCCCCTTGTTGTTATTCCTCCCTTCCTTAGGTACCCGCTGTCAATGCTCCAAATAGCACCTGAGAAATAAATCAGAATCCACTCCACTTCTTAAGCAAAAGGTTTGATTTATTAGCAGAGCCATGTTGGTTACGTTTCATTCATTCCGATACTAATTTATCTCCAGTTCTCCACCCAGGTTAAGGTTCATCACACATCAACACACCAAATCGCAGCATTACAAAAACATGGAAGTCCTTGAAACCCCACCTCCAGACTTCCGTGTTTTTGTGATGCTGTGATTTCACTGAGGCTCCCCTCCCTGGGAAACCCCACCTCTGGACTTCTGTTGCCAGCCAAGCACCTGTTTTTGCACTGCTGGGATTCCCCTGCAGCATCACAAAAACACGGAAGTCCGGAGGTGGAGTTTCACAGCAGTGCAAAAATGGGCGCTTCGACTGGCAAAAGGGGTGAGTTTTGGGTTTGCATGCATTAATCGCTGTTCCATTGATTCCTATGGGAAACATTATGAACTTTTCACCTTACGAACCTCATCCCGGAACCAATTAAGTTCGTAAGACAATGTATCACTGTATATGGTTTCCTCTTGATTGATGGGTACAGCTCTTTACGCTCTAAACTAGAGCAAAAATTTTTTTTTTTTTGGCAGCAGGTGCAAAAGCTGTAGAAAAATAAGCTCTAACTCAAGATCTGGTTGACAAGAGAAGGAATTTCTAGGGCGATTGGAAAATGTTGGAAAGCCTGAAAGTAGGAGAAAATAATTTTTTCATGGGTAGTTGCCACAAAAGTCCTGACAAACAGGAAAAGTTGGCAGTGTCATCCCCACAGACGTCACGGCCCATTCAAAGACAATATTTGGACCGGGAGTCACTGCTCACAGTCACTCATGCCCTCATCACCTTGAGGTTCGACTACTGTAACGTTCTCTACATGGGGCTATCTTTGAAAAGTGTTCGGAAACTTCAGATCGTGCAGAATGCAGCTGCAAGAACAGTCATGGGCTTCCCCAAATATGCCCATGTTACACCAACACTCCGCAGTCTGCATTGGTTGCCGATCAGTTTCCGGTCACAATTCAAAGTGTTGGTTATGACCTATAAAGCCCTTCATGGCATCGGACCAGAATATCTCAGGGACCGCCTTCTGCTGCACGAATCCCAGCGACCAATTAGGTCCCACAGAGTGGGCCTTCTCTGGGTCCCGTCAACTAAACAATGCCAGTTGGCGGGCCCCAGGGGAAGAGCCTTCTCTGTGGCGGCCCCGACTCTCTGGAACCAGCTCCCCCCAGAGATTAGAACTGCCCCTACCCTCCTTGCCTTTCGTAAACTCCTCAAAACCCACCTTTGTCATCAGGCATGGGGGGAATTGAGACATCTCCCCTGGGCCTATACAATTTATGTATGGTATGTTTGTATGTATGTCTGCTTAATAATGGGTTTTTTAAAAATATTTTAAATTGTAAATTATTAGATTTGTTATGAATTGTTTTATTGTGTTATGAGCTGCCCCGAGTCTACGGAGAGGGGCGTCATACAAATCTAAATAATAATAATAATAATAATAATAATAATAATAATAATAATAATAATAATAATAATCTCAGGTGGGGAAAAAATAGGTAGAGAGGCTATTCTTTCTTCTTTTCCTTTTCCACTGAGCTTCTTCACCTTTAATTTCAGACGCTGCTTGTCAAGGGAAATATAATTAAACTCAATACCTTTCAGATTGACAGCTGAGCTTGTGCAAACACAAAAAAGATAAGAGCCTTATGTTTCTTTTCTTTTTTTTTCCCTTTCAAAAGACAGACACCCTTAGAGAGAGGCGGGATTGTTAGAAACTAGCATGTTCCTCCCCGTGCTTTATGTTGCGGGCCAAAAGACAACCTCCAAAATGAAGCTAGCCTTTAAATTAATCTGCTCCTCAAGATATACTGTCAAGAGGGCAGTTCTGCTCCTTCAAATTCTCCCAAGTATTTTTAGGGATTTCCTCATAATTAGAAATTGCTAGAAGATAGGTAGTCAGGCGTGTGAGCAGTAGTTACTGGTTTGCACATAGATCTAAACCAGTGGTGGCAGACCTTTTTTCCCTCCGGTGCTGAAAGAGCGTGTGTGCACACTATCGCGCATACACGAGTACCCACACCCATAATTCACCCATAATTGCAGCCCTATCTGGACCGGGACTCACTGCTCACATTCACTCATGCCCTCATCACCTCGAGGTTCGACTACTGTAATGCTCTCTGCATGGGGCTACCTTTGAAAAATGTTCGGAAACTTCAGATCGTGCAGAATGCAGCTGCGAGAGCAATCATGGGCTTCCCCAAGTATGCCCATGTCACACCAACACTCCGCAGTCTGCATTGGTTGCTGATCAATTTCCGGTCACAATTCAAAGTGTTGGTTATGGCCTATAAACCCCTCCATGGCATTGGACCAGAATATCTCCGGGATCACCTTCTGCCGCACGAATCCCAGCGACCAGTTAGGTCCCACAGATTTGGCCTTCTCCGGGTCCCGTCGACTAAACAATGTCATTTGGCAGGACCCAGGAGAAGAGCCTTCTCTGTAGTGGCCCCGACCCTCTGGAACCAGCTCCCCCCGGAGATTAGAACTGCCCCCACCCTCCTTGCCTTTCGTAAAGTTCTTAAGACCCATCTCTGCCGTCAGGCATGGGCGAACTGAGATATCTCTCCCGGGCCTATACAGTTTATACATTGTATGTTTGTTTGTGTGTATGTTTGCTTTTAATAATGGGGTTTTTAGTGTTTTTTAAATTATTATAAATCAATAAATGAATGAATGAATGAATGAATGAATGAATGAATGAATGAATACATAAAAACAGCTCCCCCCACCGTTGAGGCCTTCTGGAGACTGGAAATGGCCTGTTTCCCAACTTCCAGCGAGCCCAGTAGGCTCGTGTTTCGCCCTCCCCAGGCTCCAAAGGTTTCCTTGGAGTTGGGGGAGGGTAAAAATGCCCTCCCTCCCCCCTCTGGCTCTGGAAGGGGCAAAAACACCCTTCCAGAGCCTCTGTGAGAGCCAAAAATCAGCTGGCTGGCACACACATGAACATTAGAATTGAGCTAGGGCAATGGCTTATATTTTATTTATTTTATTTATTTACTTATTGGATTTGTATGCCGCCCCTCCCCGTAGACTCGGGGTGGCTAACAACAACAATAAAAAACAGCATGTAAATCCAATACTAAAACAACTAAAAAACCCTTATTGTAAAACTAATCATACATACAAGCAAACATACCATGCATAAATTGTAAAGGCCTAGGGGGAAAGAGTATCTCAGTTCCCCCATACCTGATGGCAGAGGTGGGTTTTAAGGAGCTTACGAAAGGCGAGGAGGGTGGGGGCAATTCTAATCTCCAGGGGGAGTTGGTTCCAGAGGGCTGGGGCCGCCACAGAGAAGGCTCTTCCCCTGGGCCCTGCCAAACAACATTGTTTAATTGATGGGACCCGGAGAAGGCTCACTCTGTGGGACCTTATCGGCCACTGGGATTTGTGCAGCAGAAGGCAGTCCCTGAGATAATCTGGTCAGGTGCAATGAAGGGCTTTATAGGTCATAACCAACACTTTGAATTGTGACCAGAAACTGATTGGCAACCAATGCAGACTGCGGAGTATTGGTGTGACATGGGCATATCTGGGAAAGCCCATGATTGCTCTCACAGCTGCATTCTGCACAATCTGAAGTTTCCGAACACTTTTCAAAGGTAGCCCCATGTAGAGAGCATTACAGTAGTCGAACCTCGAGGTGATGAGGGCATGAGTGACTGTGAGCAGTGACTCCCGGTCCAAATATATGTGAGCAGATATGGTTCCGTGTGCCATCTATGGCACCCATGCCATAGGTTCGCCATCATTGATCTAAACCATGGCTTGTTTAACCATTTTTTAATAAACAACCATTGGCCAGGTTCTCAAAATATGCCTTACAAACATTGTTTGGATCTGTACTGCCAACTAAGCCAATGCCTATGATCATTTGATGTGATGAATTATTTCAATCATTATGCCGAAGATGTTAAAGCTTCCTTTTAAAGTTAGGTCAGAAGGGATCAGACAGCACAGCTGTACCCCTACAGTACATTTAATGTAATTAATAATAATAACAGAGTTGAAAGGGATCTTGGAGGTCTTCTAGTCCAACCTCCTGCTTGGACAGTACTTCAGACAAATGGTTATCCAACATCGTCTTTAAAACTTCCTGTGTTGGAGCACTGACAACATCTGGAGGCAAGCTGTTCCACTGCTTAATTGTTCTAACTGTCAGGGAATTTTTCCTTAGTTCTAAATTATTTCTCTCCTTATTTAGTTTCAACCCATTGCTTCTTGTTCTACCCTCAGGTGCTTTGGAAAATAGGTTGACTCCCTCTTCTTTGTGGCAACTCCTGAGATATTGGAACACTGCTATCTGTTGTATCCGAAATGGCTACCTTGTAACTCCTGTAAATAGTTTGTTCCTCTTTCCAGCGCTGTCTGAGCCGAAGCAGGAAGTCGCTCCTGATTGGCTCAGACGCGGCCGGCTCTAACTTTGGCGGGAACCGCAAATGTATAAAAGGAGCGGTTTCTCCAGGCAGAGTCAGTCGGTACTCGCTGAATTGTCACTTTGCCTTGCTGAGCTGTCACTATTCTCTGAGCTGAATAAAAGTACCGATTGCTCAAACCCTGCCTCTGGGTCTACTTCACTGGCGACGAACGGACGGAAAAACATCGCGTGCAAAATGAACAAAGTCCAGATCGGCCAGGCTCCGGAACTCTTCAATCCCGAAAAAACGACCTGGGACGAATACATGACCACCTTCGAGATCTTCCTCGAGGCGGCGGGAATACAGGACGCCGAAGCCGATCGCAGACGGGCTATTTTCCTTAATTACTGCGGCGCAGAAATCCGTGGTCTTGCCCAGACTCTCACCGAACCGGAGCAAGCAAGAACCGTAGCGTGGGACGTCCTACAGGAAAAGCTAGCGAGCCATTTCAAGCCGACCAAACCGGCCATGGTTTTTCGGCATCAATTTTCCATGATGGCTCAGAAGGAAACCGAGTCGATCAACCAGTTTACAACGCGGCTTCGAACGGTACTTGCCCAATGCAAGTTTAAAGACCCGGAAGCTCGCCTCACCGACGCCTTGGTTTTCGGCATGAAAAGCAGCACAGTGAGAAATAAACTCCTCACCAAAGAAGAGCCGACTCTACAAACCGTGATTAAACTAGCGCAAACCGCAGAAGCAGCCGACGCAGCGGCTAGAGAATTGAAAGAGCACGGAAGGCGAGAACTCATTGCCAAAATTGACTCCGCGTCTTCCAGCGCCGTGGAATCAGACGACCTCAACCAACCAACTCACAGCGGGGACAACTGCCTCCTGGTGCAAGACCAGCCAAGACACCTTAGAGCTACTCACCCAGCCCCCTGCGCGGGCTGCCGGGGAAATCACCAGCGCCATCGATGCCCTTTCCGAGACGCTACATGCCGCCGCTGCAAC
The DNA here is from genome assembly GCF_031021105.1 of Erythrolamprus reginae. NCBI lineage: Eukaryota > Metazoa > Chordata > Lepidosauria > Squamata > Dipsadidae > Erythrolamprus > Erythrolamprus reginae. Next base: position 401,671,027 of record NC_091950.1, on the reverse strand, counting down.
CGTAGAGGCCACATCGCCATCGCTTGCAGAGCAACAACACCGGAAGAAACTTTCGCCACGCCACAATACCAGCGACCACAAAACCAGACCCCCCCAATCGCGAGAAAGGAGACCGTTCCGCAACTCGGGTCAACGGAACTACTCAACCGCTAACCGCGACTACTATAGAGGTAACTCTCAATTTTCCGTGAATAACACGGCAACCAAAAAGGGGGCTAAAATTGTTATCTCATTGTTACTAAATAACCAGCCTTGCTCAATGGAGCTGGATACGGGCTCTAGATATACCATCATGCCCTGGGAAAAATTTAAACTGTATATGCCTAATGTGTCTAAGGCTGACCTAAATCAAACCTCTTTGGTGATCAGAGACTTCCAAGGGGGGATAATCTCGGTCCTGGGAACAGCAAATGTACCTATTGCATTCAAGAATGTTAAATGTACCCTTCCAATGCTTATTGTAACGGGGGCCAAGCACTCTCTTCTGGGGTTAGCGTGGATGGAACCGTTGGGAATCGAGATTTCGGGTGTGTATAATGTAAACTGTGATAATATGCCTAACTTTGTTAAAGAGTTCCCTGAAGTGTTCAGCCCCACCTTGGGATTGTATAAGGGGCCCCCTATATCATTCTCTATTGACCCCAAGGTCCCACCGATCAGACTAAAACCTCGCAGGGTCCCCCTTCCGCTTCTCCCCAAACTAGACATACAGCTGGATAAACTCATTAGCCAAGGTATTTTGGTCCCTGTGGAACAGGGGCCATGGGAAACTCCCATAGTTACACCTCTGAAGCCAGATGGTTCTTTAAGAGTTTGCGCTGATTACAAATCGACCCTGAATAAGGCACTCCAACACCACCCCTACCCCATCCCGGTTGTGCAACAACTTCTACACTCCCTGGGGGAGGGGAAAAGGTTCGCAAAGATCGACCTGGCGCAAGCTTACCAGCAACTTCCGGTCGATGAACAAACAGCAAACGCTCAGACAATTGTAACGCACAGGGGGGCTTTCAAATGCACGAGGTTACAGTTTGGGGTAAGCATAGCCCCAGGAATATTCCAGAGCATTATGGAACGCCTATTGTCAGGGGTAAATGGGGCCATTCCATACTTTGATGACATCTTAATTGCAGGGGAAAACCAGGAACAAGTAAACAAAAGAATAAGGGAAGTGCTTAAGAGATTACAGGACAAAGGGTTAAGAATCAAGCCTGATAAATGTGTCTGGGGAACCAACAGTATAGAATTCCTTGGTTATAAAATAGATAAAGAAGGCATCCACCCCACAACAGGAAAGCTGAAAGCAATTAGAGAAGCCCCTGAACCACGAGATAAGAATGAGCTACAGGCATTTTTGGGCCTCCTTAATTTTTATTCCGTTTTTTTAAAGCAGAAGGCAACAGTAGCAGAGCCTCTCCATCGTTTACTCCAGAAGGAAGCCCGCTGGACATGGGGGAAAACTGAACGTGAAGCTTTCTCTCAAATAAAGGATTTATTAACTTCGAAAAGTGTAGTAGTCCAATATAGTGCTTCACTACCCATTAGGCTCACGTGCGACGCTTCGCCGTACGGCATAGGAGGAGTCCTAGCTCACGTTCTACCTAATAAGACAGAGGCCCCAATAGCATTTTTCTCAAGAACCATGACCAGCACAGAGAGGAATTATAGCCAGTTAGACAAGGAGGCCCTAGCATTAGTGGCAGGGGTAAAGAAGTTCCACAATTATATTTTTGGAAGAAGTTTTGAACTGGTCACTGACCACAAGCCCCTACTAGGTCTGCTAGCCCCCAACAAACCCACTCCACCTTTTATGTCTCCAAGACTAATCAGAATGGCTCTTTTCCTCTCAGGCTACCAATATGAGCTCACCCACAAAGGGGGAAAGGAAATCAATCACGCAGATGGCCTCAGCAGGTGCCCCATAGCAGACTTAGTGGAAGACCCTGTTCCTTCCACAGATGTGTTAATGATAGAACTCGAGGATAACCCTCTAACCACAGCCAAAGAGGTAGCTGCACACACGCAGCAAGATCAAATCCTTAAACAAGTGGTGAACTGTGTTCTAAAGGGATGGCAAGATGATGTTGTGAAACCTGAATTGTGTGATTTTAAAAACAAAAGGCTTGAGCTATCGTATGTTAAAGGTTGCCTGTTGTGGGGAGATAGAGTGATCATCCCTAAAAACCTAAGGGAAAAGGTACTCAAAATGTTACATGTGGGTCATCCTGGGATTGTCAGGATGAAGAGCCTGGCAAGGGGGCATCTATGGTGGCCAGGGCTGGATGCTGATATTGAAAATTGGGTTTCAAAGTGTGACCCGTGCCAAGAGTCACGGCCTAGTCCCCCCAAAACAACCCCGGCTGAGTGGGAACAGCCTGCTGGTCCTTGGTCTAGAATCCACATTGATTTTGCTGGCCCAGTGGGGTCCCAGTATTTTTTAATAGTAGTTGATGCTTTCTCCAAATGGGTGGAAATAATAGCAATGAACAACATAACCACAAGTGCCACCATTAAGGTATTGAGTAGACTGTTTGCATCCCATGGTTGCCCAGATATCTTAGTGTCTGACAATGGGCCACAGCTAACAGCCAGGCAATTCGAATTGTTCCTAGATGGCCTAGGAGTCAGACATGCCCTCATCTCGCCTTACTCGCCCTGGGCTAATGGATTGGCAGAACGTTACGTGCGGGTGGCAAAGGAGGCTTTGCGCAGGTCAGGCCCTGGGGATGTGCAACAAAACTTGGACCAATTCTTACTCACCCAACACATTACCCCTAACTCGCACACACATGTAAGCCCTGCAGAGTTATTGATGGGAAGAAAATTGAGGTCACCACTAGACAGGTTAAACCCAAGGTTCTGTGTTAATAATAACCAAATGTGTGTAAAACCTGAAAGAGAAATGTATTTGGGACAAAATGTATATGTAAAAAGTTTTGATGGAAATGTAAACTGGATGAAGGGAATTGTTGTTAAGCAAAATGCACCAAAAACTTATATTGTAAAACTAGAGGATGGTCGTTTGTGGAAACGACACATAGACCACATTCGAAAGCGAACAGAAAATCAATTGCCACAAACCGCTGACATGGACTCTCCCCCTTCAACAGACTTTAGTACATTGCCCGAGTTGAGAAACACGCAAAGAGACTTATCGGGCCAGGGGGAACCATCCAGCGACGCCGAGCCATCCTCGTCCTCCGAAGCCTTCGTGGGGCCCGCCAGACCAAGTCCGCCGCGCCGGGAGAACAGCGGCGAGCCATCCTCCACAGTCAGTGTCGAAGGAGAAATTGAACTGCGCAGGTCAGCGCGAGCTCCTCGGAGGCCCCACCGATTGGACGACTTTGTCACATGGCTTTCTTGATGGATGTGTCCAACTATGAGGGGAGGGGTGTTGTATCCGAAATGGCTACCTTGTAACTCCTGTAAATAGTTTGTTCCTCTTTCCAGCGCTGTCTGAGCCGAAGCAGGAAGTCGCTCCTGATTGGCTCAGACGCGGCCGGCTCTAGCTTTGGCGGGAACCGCAAATGTATAAAAGGAGCGGTTTCTCCAGGCAGAGTCAGTCGGTACTCGCTGAATTGTCACTTTGCCTTGCTGAGCTGTCACTATTCTCTGAGCTGAATAAAAGTACCGATTGCTCAAACCCTGCCTCTGGGTCTACTTCACTATCATGTCTCCCCTGGTCCTTCTTTTCATTAAACTAGACATACCCAGTTCCTGCAATCATATGAACCTCCAGCCCCCTAATCATCTTTGTTGCTCTTCTTTGTAAGTTTTCTAGAGTCTCAACATCCTTTTTGCATCGAGGTAACCAAAACTGAATGCAGTATTAGCAAGTGTGGCCTTACAAGGCATTATAAAGTGGTATTAACACTTCACATAATCTTGATTCTATCCCTCTGTTAATGCAGCCTAGGACTAAAGTTATTGCACTAACCCAGTTTTATTGGGTGAGTTCAGAAAAATGAGATAATTCTGTAGTCAGGGGAAGTGTATTGTGCCAATGCCATTACTGTAATATTTCCCACAGACTGCCTTTAAAACCTTGCAGAAGATTTTCCTTTCTTCATCTTGGTGGTCCCCAAACTTCCTCCTGTTTAAAATAAGATGTACCTCCAGAAATATTTCTATACTAAGACTTTGTGGAGAACAAATCCATTGGTACAAAATTGATCTTGATGGGAAACTTGCAATTAGAAAAGGACCCCAACATATTTCCATGTCAATTCTTGCTCAAGGGCAGATAGGCTGTTGGCATCTCAGATATCAAACCGATGCAATTCCCTGTATCTCAGCTGAAAACCATGGTTTTATCGGGAAGTTATTAATCATTCATACAGCACTATAATAAGCACTGCCTTTGCTATCTTGAGCTTCTCCGTTCTGAGAAGAAAGTTGCTTAAAATACAATTCTGATCATTTCAGAGATGAGAATCAGGTTAGCTCAGGAGAGAGTGAATCTGCTGAAGAACTGAAGACTTTTGGATGAGAAGTGAAACATTTCCAATGAAAAAAACCCAAGAAAGTCGAGTTACCTTTTGAAAAGCACGTTTGGGACAAACATGACCTGGATGATTGAGAATCTCCATTGAGAAATCGCCTGGTGTGTCTTACTTTTCCTCCTCCTCCTCCTCCTCCTCTTGCTACTGCTAGACCTACTCCGCTCCCCCCCCCCACTCCCCATAGGCAGCTGCCTGGGGCTCACTGTAAAATTCACTAAAACACAATTGAAATTAGAAACATAGATTGACGGCAGAAAAGGACCTCATGGTCTTTCTAGTCTGCCCTTATACTATTTCCTGTATTTTATCTTAGGATGAATATATGTTTATCCCAGGCAGGTTTAAATTCAGTTACTGTGGATTTACCAACCACGTCTGCTGGAAGTTTGTTGCAAGCATCGACTACTCTTTCAGTAAAATAATATTTTTACTGATATTTTCTCACGTTGCTTCTGATCTTTCTCCCAACTAACCTCAGATTGTGCCCCCTTGTTCTTGTGTTCACTTTCCTATTAAAACACTTCCCTCCTGAACCTTATTTATTATAAGGTTTGAAATTAAAACCTACACAGTGAAATCAAATAAACTACAAAATAAACACCATGGAAACTAAGCCACAGTTACATCAAAATCTAAATTAATAGGAATTAAAATTAACCTTTTAAAATGATAGTGCCCAGAGTTATTAAAATTTAAAACCCTCAAATAATTTATTCAAAATTATTATTATTATTATTATTATTATTATTATTATTATTTATTTATTTATTTATTATTTATTAGATTCGTATGCCGCCCCTCTCCGTAGACTCGGGGCGGCTTACAACAATGATAAAAACAATATATAATGACAAATCTAATAGTTAGAATCTAAATAACAATAATACATTTAAAAAGTCTAAAAAACAAAAAACCCCAATATATGAAAACATACATACAATCATATCATACACAAAAAACTACATAGGCAGGGGGAGATGTTTCAGTTCTCCCACACTTGACGATTTAGCACGTCATATGGGACCTCTGAAGTTTGTTTGCACTAATAATCTTGTTGCAATCATCATCCTAAAGCATAGAACATCACCATCATCCTAAAGCATAGAACATACAGTGGTGGACCTATCTGTGTCTTCCTACCTCCCCCAAAATTCTTCCTGACCTTTCCGATTGGATCTGCTATGTCTTCTGTCCTGCTGCAAACATAATGCCCATACAAGCTTTTCTATATCTGGAAAAAAACGGATGAATTCTTACGCACAGCGCAGTGGTGGGCTACCAAAATTTTTACTACCACACTGTGGGCGTGGCTTATGCATTTTGTTTCAACATCTTTCAATGCAAATTGGGTGCTCTGGTTGGAGCTCCAAATTTTGCTACCGGAACTGCATTCCTGACCGTTCCCGTAGGAGCCCACCACCGCCCCAGCGACACGTGGATAAGCTGCTGGCTGCTTCCCTTCAGGAAAATTTGCTTCTTACATGGCATGAATCCAATTTGTCCTGGCAAAGAAGCACAGGGGAAACTGTCTTAGGCAGTGATGGCGAACCTATGGCATGGGTGCCAGAGGTGGCAGGCAGAGCCATATCTGCTGGCATACAAGCTATTTATCTATCTATCTATCTATCTATCTATCTATCTCTCTCTCTCTCTCTCTCTCTCTCTCTCTCTCTCTCTCTCTCTCTCTCTCTCTCTCTTTCTATCTATCTATCTATCTATCTATCTCTATATCTATCTATCTATTTATTTATTTATTTGCTTATTTATTTATTGGATTTGTATGCCGCCCCTCTCCGGAGACTCGGGGCGGCTAACAGCAATAATAAGACAACATATAATAATAATAATAAGTGTTCGGAAACTTCAGATCGTGCAGAATGCAGCTGCGAGAGCTATCATGGGCTTCCCTAAATATGCCCATGTCACACCAACACTCCGCAGTCTGCATTGGTTGCCGCTCAGTTTCCGGTCACAATTCAAAGTGTTGGTTATGACCTATAAAGCCCTTCATGGCACCGGACCAGAATATCTCCGGGACCGCCTTCTGCCGCACGAATCCCAGCGACCAGTTAGGTCCCACAGAGTTGGTCTTCTCCAGGTCCCGTCAACTAAACAATGTCATTTGGCAGGACCCAGGGGAAGAGCCTTCTCTGTGGCGGCCCCGACCCTTTGGAACCAACTCCCCCCAGATATCAGAGTTGCCCCCACCCTCCTAGCCTTTCGTAAGCTCCTTAAAACCCATCTCTGTCATCAGGCATGGGGGAATTGACTTTTTCCCTCCCCCTAGGCTTATAAAATTTATGCATGGTATGCTAGTATGTATGATTGGTTTTAAATTGGGGTTTTTTAAATTAATTTAAATATTAGATTTGTTTTTACATTGTATTGTTGTTGCTGTGAGCTGCCCCGAGTCTGCGGAGCGGGGCGGCATACAAATCTGATTAAAGTAAAGTAAGTAAAAGTAAAGTAATCCAATACTAAAAAAAAAATTAAAAACCCATTGTTATAGAAAACCAAACATACATACAGACCTACCATGCATAAAATTGGCCTAGGGGAAAAGAGTATCTCAATTCCCCCATGCCTGGCGGCAGAGGTGGGTTTTAAGTAGCTTACGAAAGGCAAGGAGGGTGGGGGCAATTATAATCTCTGGGGGGAGTTGGTTCCAGAGGGCCGGGGCCGCCATAGAGAAGGCTCTTCCCCTGGGTCCCGCCAAGCGGCATTGTTTAGTTGACTGGACCCGGAGAAGACCCACTCTGTGGGCCCTAACTGGTCGCTGGGATTCGTGCAGCAGAAGGCGGTCCCTGAGATAATCTTGCCCTAGCTCAACTCCAACAAGCATGTGTGTGCTAGCCAGCTGAATCTCATCTCACACAGAGGCTCTGGGAGGGTGTTTTCGGCTTCTGGAGGGCCTCCAGGGGGATGTAGGAGGGCATTTTTGTCCTCCCCAGGCTCCAGGGAAACCTCTACAGCCTGGGGAAGGTGAAAAACAGGCCTAACGAGCCCACCAGAAGCTGGGGAAAGGACCGTTTCCAGCCTCCAGAGTGTCTCCAGGGGAGCAAGGAAGCCATTTTCACCCTACAGAGGCATTGAATTATGGGTGTGGGCTCTCATATATGTGTGATAGTGTGTACACATGTGCTTTCGGAACTTGAGGAACAAAAGGTTTGCCATCACTGTTCTAAGACACACACACACCCATTTACTAAATTCTGATGAGTGGTTGTGAATGAATTGGCTGACTGATTTTAATACATTGGAATTTCAGTTTGTATAATTCGATTTGTTGTTGCATTGTTTATATTGTGTCTTGTAAGCCGCCCCAAATCTTTAGAGATGGGCGGCATACAAATATTAATAATAATAATAATAATAATAATAATAATAATAATAATAATAACAACAACAACAACAACAACAAAAACTTCAGTTTCCATTATTATTATTTTTGTATTGCAATTACTATTACTATTACTATTACTATTTTCTTTTATTCATTAAACAGGAAACTCAGTCAACTGAACATTTAAAACAATTGTCACAAATACCACTGACTGGTGCTTATTATTATTATTATTTTATTCACAAAAAACAGTATTACACAGCAAACAAGATTTATATGCTGGATTTTGTATCACAATATCACAAGTCGAACACCTCCCAAGTGTCTAGGACTGTGTGATGAATTTACATATGATCCACGCAGATCCAAGTACGGTGGCATTCTGCAACTGATAGATTATGATTTTGTCTTTTATTATATTTATATTTATGTTTATGTTTATGTTTATGTTTGCGTTTGCGTTTGCATTTACGTTTACGTTTATGTTTATATTTATATTCACATTCACATTCTTATTTATATTATTTATATTATTTATATTATTTATATTATTTATATTATTTATATTATTTATATATTATTTATATTATTTATATTATTTATATTATTTATATTATTTATATTATTTATATTATTTATATTATTTATATTATTTATATTATTTATATATTATTTATATTATTTATATTATTTATATTATTTATATTATTTATATTATTTATATTATTTATATTATTTTTATATTATTTATATTATTTATATTATTTATATTATTTATATATTTGTATGTATGTATGTATGTATGTATGTATGTATGTATGTATGTATTTATTTATTTATTTATTTATTTATTTATTTATTTATTTATTTATTTCTGCAGACTTTAGCCATTCTTAGGCATCCTTTTTCAGGGATGGGCACATTTATGTTCTTTGAGGATCATGGCTGCAACAAGGCCAAAGAGAATAGAATAACTTCACAGGTTTTTGATATGTGCAAAAGTCACTGTGCATCTTTATTGCTCTAGTTTGAGAGGAGGAAGAAAAACAGAGATTGTAGAATGGTAAATAAAACTAAGGAGGATGAGTGCTAAACAAGTGAGGAGGCATTGAGAGATATAATAGGGATTTGTGTTGTCTTAACAGCTCCAGCTCACCTTCTGCTACCCCAAACTCTGGCTAATAGGTTCCAAGTAAGGAAGGGAGAGAAACATCTCTGTCTCCTATCGGACTGATGAGTCCCCATTCCTGGTTGCTAAGCAACATGGTTGAAGGTTCACCTAGCTATCTCCAAATGGGCTTAGGAGCCCAAGTGAGGAGCAAGGAAAGAAAAGGAAGAAGTAATAGAAGTGCTCGTTTGAGTATGTGTGTGGATGTGTGCACACACACACACAAAGTTGCTAAGCAACAAGACTCCTTCTTGACTTTCCTGCTGAAGAATCAACATCAATGTGTTTCGGAAAAGGAAGGAGGGGTAAATATAGGAAGCCATTAATTTAGAAAGGATCTGCCCACTGTACCTTGAAGGCAAGTGATGGAATCACAAGAATCCCTTCACACACGCTCAGCACAGGATTCCAGATCAAAGCTTCTCTGACAGGCGGCTGTCCAGCATTTGCTTGGCTGCATCTAGCAAAGGGGAGCCCAGCACCTCATTGGCTAATTGATTCCCTTGTTGAGCTGCTGTTTCTAATCAATTACATTATCCTCTTTATTTATTTTATTTATTTATCTATTTATTTATTTATTTATCTATCTACCTACCTACCTACCTACCTATCTATTTATCTATCTATCTATCTATCTATCTCTCCATCTGTCTGTCTGTTTGTTTGTTTGTTTATTTGTTGATTTATTTATATATCTATTTATCTATTTATCTATTTATTTATCTATCTGTCTGTCTGTCTGTCTGTCTGTCTGTCTATCTATCTATTTATCTATCTATCTCTCTATCTGTCTGTCTGTTTGTTTGTTTGTTTGTTTGTTTGTTTGTTTATTTGTTGATTTATTTATATATCTATTTATCTATTTATTTATTTATCTATCTGTCTGTCTGTCTGTCTGTCTGTCTATCTATCTGTCTATTTATTTATTTATTTATTTATTTATTTATTTATTTATTTATTATGCCGTCCTCCTTAGACTCAGGACGGCTTACAACATGTTAGCAACAGCATTTTATAACAGAGCCAGCCTATTGCCCCCACAATCCGGGTCCTCATTTTACCCACCTCGGAAGGATGGAAGGCTGAGTCAACCTTGAGCCGGTGATGAGATTTGAACCGCTGACCTAGAGATCTACAGTCAGCTTCAGTGGCCTGCAGTACAGCACTCTACCTGCTGCGCCACCCCGGCTCATTTGCAATGCATATTTGTTTGTTTGTTTGTTTGTTTGTTTGACTTATAAATACAAATAATCCCCTCAACACTGTCAAACTATACTGCTCAAAAAAAATAAAAGGGAACCCTCAAAGAACCCATCCTAGATCTGAATGAATGAAATATGCTCATTGAATACTTTGTGTTCTGTACAAAGGTTGAATGTGCACAACAGCAGGTGAAATTGATTGTCAATCAGTGTTGCTTCCTAAGTGGACAGTTTGATTTCACAGAAGTTTAATTTACTTGGAGTTATATTGTGTTGTTTAAGTGTTCCCTTTATGTTTTTTTGGAGCAGTATAGTCCATGATTTTGAGATAGGTCATCCCCCAGCATAGAAGTTGCATAATGCAGCTACTCTCTCTACCTGTATGGAGGAAAAGAAAAGGATTCTGGGGGGGGGGGGGGATTCTGCATCTCTACACCCTTGTGTATCACATTCATGAGTCTAACATTTTTATGGGTGAAGGTGGAACATACTGTACCTCTCTGGATATCTTGGTAGAAATGACCTCTTTAATCTTTTTTTGTGGGCAGAGCAATGAGGAGGAGATATATGAGCTTCCTTATGGGTGGAAAATGCCATTAACAAGGGCAACAATATTGTTCCTTAAGAACAATGGCTTCTGTAATTTGTTTCTTAGGCTGTTTTTCTCTGCTGCTTTTCTAAATGGCCCAGCATGCTTTATAATAAAATGATTAGATTACATTAAAGATGTTCTGCCCACGTGTTTCAACCGCCTATAATTACAGGGTAATTAGTCCAGGAAGACACACACCACACGATAAAAGGAAAACCCAAAAGTTTTCATAAACAGAAAAACAGAAACAGCTCCCTTTTTAAATGTCAAAGGGATTTTCTGGTACACACAAGGCACATGGTAAATGCAATCCAATTGCTCACCTAATAACTGGGAAATTGAGTCCAATTCTATATTCCAGAGAGTCCCCACACAATCTTGAACAGCACAAAAACCATGATCTTGACAAAACAATGAATCAGATAAACTGCCATGAGGTTAAAACACCAAGCTGCACGTTTATCTGTAGCACTAATTACAGCAGCCCCACCCAACCACAGGTGGCCTCATTTTCTCTTGTAATAATCCTTCAGTTTTCGTCTCCTATGCATCACTCTACGCATGCGTGGATGTGTCATTAATTCTTGTTCAGAATCCAGGGATGATACAGATTATTGATCTCCTCCTGGGCTGTCTGCCAAACTCCCCTCTTCCCTGTCACTCATGCTTCCTTGGTCAGAGGAGGCTTCATCGGCAGATTCCATCAGGAGCAAAACAGGCCTGCGGCATGTGGATGTTTTCCCCCACATCCACCTGCACATTCCTTGGGGCAGGAGCTGGGCCAGAGCTAACCACAACAAAAGAGAAACAGCTTAAAATAAAAGACTCTCTTTCAAATCATTTAAAACTAAAGATAGTTTTTTTTAAGGCAGGCTGTAAATCTGGTCTTGACAGATCTCTTGAAAGCTTCTAAAGAAGGCAGGTGATTGTTATCTCCGAGGAATATGTCTCACAACCAGGGTCCGCAAGTGAGAAGACCCAATCCCAAATTGATATCTCAGGTGACCAGGCACCCAAAGATGGACCACTCCTGAGAAATGTAGGGATCATGCAATTCCCAAAGGTCCTTTTTCAAACGGCAACTGGGCTTTCTTTGTTTTTGCTCGGAGACCTTTTGCTTTTCATCCAAAGAACTGAAGAAGCTTCTTGGATGAGAAATGAAAAGTCTGAAAAGCAATTAGACTTAAGATCCTAAGTTTAGAAAGCTTAGAACTATGTCGCCTTAAACACGACCTAAGCATTCACTCAGATCTAGGATGTGTTATTTGAGTGTTCCATTTATTTATTTCAGCAGTATATTTTACCCAGCTTGTGAACATCTTAGGCAGCTGATGAAAGCAGAATGGCAGGCCAAAATCTCCAACTCCAAATGATGGCTTCAGAGCGTTGACAGAGAAATTCAGCTCAGGGAGAGCAGGAATGTCAAACTCAAGGCCTGTGGGTTGGATTTGGCCCACTGGGCACTTAGATTTGGCCACCCTGGACATAGTGAGGGATCAGCCTGTGATGCCTCTGCCAGCAAAAACAGAACTCAAGTGGGCTGCATGCGGTCCTCCTGAACTCCATTTTTGCTGGCAGAGGGTTGCAGGAGGCCGTCAGTTGAAAATGGAAATCGGGAGCCTGTTTTCTCTGGCAAAGCACTTGGTCCACCACACATGCCCCCAACATGAGTGATATCAAGCTGGCCATTGGCCCCCTGATCACACCCACCCCAGCCCCCTGAGATCAAACACAATCCTGATGTGGTCCTCAATGAAATTGAGTTTGACACCCATGACCTAGAGCAGTGAGGGTGAATCTTTTTCCCCATAATTCAATGCCTGGGGAGGGCAAAAATTGCCTCCCTGCCCCACCCCACCCCAGAGTCCCTCTGTAGGCCAGAAAACAGCCTGTTTCCCAACTTCTGGTGAGCCCGGTAGGCCCATTTTTCTCCTTCCCCAGGCTCCTGAGGCTTCCCTGGAGCCTAGGTGTTGTGATTCAGCCTGAGGCTCCTCAGGGACCGGCTGGATCTCTGCCGGATCCATGCCCAGAGGAGGAGGACAGTGAACAGGAGGGGGAGGACCAGGCAGACGGGGGAGAGGAACGTCAGGAAGAGGAGGAGGGAGAGCAGCCTGAGACCCCCGGGGGGGCTCTCTCCAGCTAGTAGCCTGGATTCATTGGATGAAGACGCACAGGCTATAATAGACATGAGGCAGCGACATGCAGCTCAAAGACGGGGCCAATTAGAAAGGTATTTCCATCCCTGAATTGGCAACAGCTGGGTTTGGGTGTGGTTCTCCTCAGCAGGGTTGAAAAGGCAGGCCCGCCCTTACAGTCTTGTGGAGAGTTATCAACTAGGAGTCCTGTGACCTTGCTTCGATTCTCGGCGTCTCTGATCTTGGCTTGTGGCCTAGAAGTCTGGAAGACTTGGGGGAGGCATGGGTTTTATTATCTCCAGTGTTGTTTTTGCCAGCAAGAATCCTGTTTTATTGCCTGGCCTTCATGAAACCTCTTTGAAGCTTCATAGTGTTCCTGTCTGTAAGAACAGTTTTTGTTACCTGTGTTTGCTTTAAAGTATATAAACTGCCTTTGCTTTTTACCAGTGTGTCTGGATACTCTTTTTGGTTGGGGTTGGCATCTGGGGGGACCCAGACAGAACACTAGGGAGGGCAAAACTGTCTCTCCCATCTCCCCCGAAGATCCTCAGGAAGCCAAAAATCATCTGGCCAGTGTGCACATGTGTGCTGGAGCTGAGCTAGGGCAAAAGCTCGTGTGCCGGCAGATATGGCTCTGAATGCCACCTGTGGCACCCATGCCATATGTTCGCCATCCCTGACCTAGAGCATAAAACAGTTTGCTGGGTTGTGTCATGTGTCATAGTAGCCAACCATCTATCAACAGGGAGAGGAGCAGCTGGGGGTTGCACTTAGTTACCAGACGCTACCGATGTGCTCTCCAGGACCCGCACGGGCGTGCAGGTGTCTAACAGGCACTGGTGTGCCCATCGGCATGAGATTTGGCTTCTGTGCATGCGCAGCAAGTGAAATCTCATGCAAGGACACTCACCTGTGTGTGATCTTGCCAATTTTTGGTGATTTCTTTGCTTCCATGCATACGCAGAAGCAAAAAACTACCGAAAATTTGCAAAATCTCATGCACAAGAATGTCCTTGCCTGAGATTTCACTTGCTGTGCATGCACAGAAGGCAAATACCATGCGGGTGCACGCATGTGTGCATTGAAGGCACGGAGATGCATATGCATCTCAATTTCCGCTATCAGAACCCCGATCCCAGCTGTACTGGATGCAACCCAGGGGTGGGCAGCAGGCAGGATGGGGTGGAACACAGTTCCACCATTGGAAATTTATTTATTTATTGGATTTGTATGCCGCCCTTCTCCGAGGACTCAGGGCGGCTCACAACATAAATGAAACTGTGTGCCCAGCTCCAGCTGACTATCCCCCCTCCCAGGGGACCCTTTTCCTCCAATATCTTTTCTCAACAGCTGATCAGCACCCATTCCCCTAGCTACCCACCCTGAGGCAGCAGGGCAATCCAGGAAGGAGACCACGGGAAACGCGAAGCAAATTGTCATGCCAGAGAGCGACACCGGTGAGGTTGTAAGTCGAGGACTTAACAGTTCACTTGAACGATGATGATCGTTCAAGCCACTCCCACCTGGTCACATGGCCAGCAAGCCACTCCTACCCAGTCAAAAGACCATCAAGCCACACCCACAAAATAAGCCACACCTACAGTGTGGCAGTAAAAAGTTTGGCTGCCCATTACTACATGCAGCTCTTAGTTCCAGACTTAAAGTACAGTTATCAAGACTAGTGGCCATTGATATTTTTGCCTGCGAATTTCTTGAACTTTTGACCTTTAACTTTTGATATTATTGCCATTCCACCCTATAGACCTCTGGCCTCATACGATATCTAGGCAGGAAATGTGACAATTCTATTTCTTTCAAGCATCCTCTGTGATAGCTAAATTTGGAATAATAGCAAACTCCCCAGCATTAGCTCTTTGCAGTGCTGCGAGCCTTCATTTTAAAGTTGTACATCTATTCTCTTAAAACTCACTCTTATATAATACGCCAATGATTTATACTTCAGGCTGAATTCCTACTTGTGTTATTTTGAGTGATGCATTAAATCTAAACTTATGGCATCCTTTTTTTAAAAAAAGCCCATTTCGATACCTCCTCCTCCTCCCATCCCTCCAGGGGCACTTACAAAAATTCACTGAATGGCTGAATATAGTGTCTGCTACTCAACTGTTAATCCACCTACCATTAGGCCTCTTATCTTGATAGAAGTCAAACTTTCATTGCTAGGATTACTCAAAAACCACAAAATAACCAACTTTGCATCTTTAAAAGCAGTGCCCAAAGTGGTACATTTTGTTATTTCTTTTCATTGGAATTTTCCAGGTTTTCTTAGTTTGATCTCTATTGTTGCTTGAAAAGGCCTGAATAACAAGTAGACACGAATAG
Source organism: Erythrolamprus reginae (assembly GCF_031021105.1). NCBI lineage: Eukaryota > Metazoa > Chordata > Lepidosauria > Squamata > Dipsadidae > Erythrolamprus > Erythrolamprus reginae. The sequence goes on along the minus strand of NC_091950.1, from coordinate 401,655,742 downwards.
CCTATGCCTTCTTCACAGTGGTTCTTCTTCAGAATTGCCTTCCATTAGGCAATTCTTAATTTTGTACTCTCCAGATGTTTTTGACTATAACTGATATTATGCTTGACCTTCTTACTGATGGTCAAAGAAAATGTAAAAAAGTACAATTCTAAGGGAAATTGTTCATTTTAGTTTTCTGAAGATTGAGTCCCCATTTCGCCATTAAATTTGTTCTAGGCCAAATTCCAACTAGAAGATGGAAGTAGGACAAAAATGAAAATTAAGATCTAATTATAATTTAATTGAATAATAATGTGATTGATCACCACCTTGGAAAGATTCTGGGGATTCACACCAAAGGAAGATGAATTTACTTTTGGTGATAAAAAGGATCCTTGTGGCTTATAGAAGATCTTCTTCCTTTTCAGGGAGTAGAAAGATGATCTGAGAGGGAAATTAAGGTTGATCCCAGTCCTCAGAAGCAGTGGAGACTCAGTTGATTTCCAAGTATAATAGTTCTGTCTAAGGAGCTCAGAGAAGGATTCTGTTTAAATAATGACCTACTTATGAATTAAAACTCACTTTGTGAACAAGAGCTTTATAAAAACTGGTCTGATGATCTAACTTAGATTAAGCTAGAGAAGTTTAAAAGCTTTCGGTTCCATCCTGAAATTGAAAATATCTGTTTATGAACTTTCAACTGACATTTGTCAATCCATTGGCATGTATCTTGTAGAATGTGTTCTTCTTAACTCTTAAATTATTTTTATGTAAGTTGCAGCTTTATCTAAGGCTGATAAATATTGATAAATATCTCAAGCATCCATACCAAGGGTAATCTAGGAGTCAGCCCTATGGCCATTTAAGTAGCCTGACAGTATTATATGACTGTAACTTGTTGCTTGTATCCTAAGATTTTTATTAATATTGATTGTTTCTTCATTGCTTATTTGACCCCTATGACAACCATTAAGTGTTGTACCACATGATTCTTGACCAATGTATCTTTTTCTTTTATGTACACTGAGAGCATATGCACCAAGACAAATTCCTTGTGTGTCCAATCACACTTGGCCAATAAAGAATTCTATTCTATTCTATTCTATTCTGTTCTGTTCTGTTCTGTTCTGTTCTGTTCTATTCTATTCTTATAATGTGTCTTCCAGCAAGGAATCTACTTCTAAAACCTTGATCTTACTCAAAAAACCCGGCTCCTACCAGCCTTCCCTTTCTCCATGAGAGGTTATGCATTAGGAATTGAGTGATTTTTCTTAAATCAGAGCAAAAATTTCTGCCAGCAGATTCAACCACATAAAGCAGGGGTGTCAAACTCAAGGACCATGAGCTGGATCAAGGAAATGGAGCACCTCCCTTATGAAACCAGGTTGCAACGCCTTGGTCTCTTCAGCCTTGAAAGACGGCGTTTAAGAGGTGACTTGATCGAAGTGTATAAAATCATGCATGGAATAAAACATGTAGATAGAGAAAAAATATTTTCTCTATCACGCAATATTAGGACACCCTAAACTCCCTAACGCTCAAAGTAAGACAGTGAGGACAAATAAAGGGAAATATTTCTTCATCCAGACGGTCATTGGTTTATGGAATTCACTTCCAGAAGAGGTCGTGACATCTGTCAGCCTTGATAGCAGGATTAGACAGATTCATGGATGCCAAGTGTATCAGTGGTTATTGAAACAGATGTCCATGTGCCACCTCTATGTTGGTTGAGGCAGGCAGGATTCCCTTGAGTACCATTTGTTGGAGGTCAAGGGAAAGGGAGGGTTTTCCTTCTCTTTCTGCTCAAGATCCCCATGTACAATTGGTGGGCCGCTATGTGACACAGTATGCTGGACTCGATGGGCTTTGGCCTGATTCAGCAATGGCTCTTCTGATGTTCTTATGTTCTTATGTATCCTGCCTGCAGAATGCTTAGATCTGGCCCATGGGGCCACCCTGGAAACAGCAAAGGACCAGCTTCCAGTGCCTCTGCCAGTGAAAATAGAGCTCAGGAGAACCACGTATTTTTGCTGGCAGTGTTGCAGAAAGCCGTTGCAGCCAAAAAGTAGCTTGAGAGCCCATTTTGACTGGCAGAGCACCTAGTCTGCCACAGGCACCCCCAACACAATTGATGACCAGCTGGCCACACCCACCCTGGCCATGCCCACCTGAGGTCAACCCTAAGATCAAACGCAACCCAGATCCGTTGTGCCTCAATGAAATTGAGTTTGACACCCCTGGCATAATTGCAACCGCCTGAAGCTTTTGACCAGCATTGCTTTGGAACTGTCCATGGTCCTGACTCTTTGCATGAAAGTTCTCCTGTGATTCTAACCAGAAGTGGAGAAAAGACTGACTGTGGAACAATGCATACCCAGCCAACACTCCCTCACTTTGCAGGCATTCAATTCTGCTACTTGGTGATGGTCGTCATGTGACCAGCATTATATGCCAAAAGGTACAGAACGCTGTTGCCTTCCCACTGAAGTAGTACCGATATAGGACTTATAATTCCATGCATGTTTTTTGTCCTAATTGGACTCTGTGTCAAAATCAGACATGTGGATGATGGGGTGAGTTAAAAGCAAATTGAATTGTCACTCATATCATTGAATAAATCCCCCACCCACAAGAATGTAGAGTCTGGCCTTTTAGTAAAAATAAAGCTTTTCTTCCTCTGGTGGGATCACAAGATAGAAAAGGTTGTAGAGGTGCAAGTTAGCATCCATCTTACTGGCATTTCCTAAAACAAGACTTCTGTTTTTTCAGAAGGCAACTGGACTTTCTTGGGGGTTTTTCAAAGGAAAAAACAAGAAAGTCTAGTTGCCCCCTGAAAAAGCACCTTTGGGATAACCATGACCTGGATGACTGAGAATCTCTACAGACTAAAAACAAGACTGATTTCTAGGTCTGATGCCTGATTGTAAAAGACAATTTACAATTGTCTGAGTCCCATTGGAAGTGGGTGGCATAGAAGTTAAATTAATAAAATTATTATTATTATTTATTGGATTTGTATGCCGCCCCTCTCCGAGGACTCGGGGCAGCTCACAACATAATAAAAAACAGTGTTTGTTTGTTTGTTTGTTTGTTTGTTTGTTTATTTATTTATTTATTAGATTTGTATGACGCCCCTCTCCGTAGACTCGGGGCGGCTCACAACACAATAAAACAGTTCATAACAAATCTAATAATTTACAATTGAAAATATTTAAAAAACCCCATTATTAAGCAGACATACGTACAAACATACCATACATAAATTGTATAGGCCCGGGGGAGATATTTCAGTTCCCCCATGCCTGATGACAAAGGTGGGTTTTGAGGAGTTTACGAAAGGCAAGGAGGGTGGGGGCAGTTCTAATCTCTGGGGGGAGCTGGTTCCAGAGAGTCGGGGCCACCACATAGAAGGCTTTTCCCCTGGGGCCCGCCAAACGACATTGTTTAGTTGACAGGACCCGGAGAAGGCCAACTCTGTGTGACCTAATTGGTCGCTGGGATTCGTGCAGCAGAAGGCGGTCTCGGAGATATTCTGGTCCGATGCCATGAAGGGCTTTATAGATCATAACCAACACTTTGAATTGTAACCGGAAATTGATCGGCAACCAATGCAGATATTGTATACAATATCAAAGTCTAAAATCCAATTAAGATAATTAACTACCCTAAAACCCCTAATTATTATTGTTGTTATTATTGCTGCTGTTGTTATTTATAATTATATGTGCCTCATAGAGAGGTACAAATCATATATCCATGAAACTATATTTAGAGACACAAACTATCAGAAATTCGGTCTATCTCCCTACAATAGTTTTTTTCCCCTCTACCAATATAATGTCATCTCCCTGAAGATTCTTCTCTTTTAGCATAGTTGGCTGGTAGCCCAACAGCTAAATCTTTTCTCAACATTCCTTGCATTGCTAATTCAAGATTTGCCTGAGGCTGACAATGAAAACATTTTCTCTTTTTCATCCATTCTGTATCCTCTGACCTGAGTTCCTCTCCTTCAAACTTCTAGATTAACTGGATAATATATATTTCACAAGTGGAGCAGGAGCAATTTGCTATTAGGATGGAGTGAAATTGGTATTTTTGTTTCATAGCTCTATTTCCAGGAACCTAAAGAAGAGAAGGACCGCACGAATCCCAGCGACTGATAAGGTCCCACAGAGTTGGCCTTCTCCGGGTCCCGTCGACTAAACAATGTCGTTTGGCGGGCCCCAGGGGAACAGCCTTCGCTGTGGCGGCCCTGGCCCTCTGGAATCAACTCCCCCCGGAGATTAGAACTGCCCACACCCTCCTTATCTTTCGTAAATTACTCAAGACCCATCTATACCACCAGGCATGGGGGAGTTGAGCCACCTTTCCCCCAGGCTTTTTATATTTATGTTTGGATATGTATGTGTTGTTTGCTTTTTAAATATGATAGGGTTTTTATGTGCTTTTTAATATTAGATTTGTTTTTGCTGGAATATTGTTTTTATTGTTGTTGTGAGCCACCCCGAGTCTTCGGAGAGGGGCGGCATACAAATCTAATAAATTGAATAGTATTGAATTCTAAGAAAATTCATGGAAAGCGATAAGAGTAAAATAAATAAAATAAAACCTAATCACACATTGTCTCGCATGAAACATCTAATGCACACAATATAAAATATTTTCAAATACAAAACATGATTGCGTTGAACAATCAAATATAGCCAGGGAGGTTATCCCATTATGCAGGGACTATTTCAAAATACTCATTTGCATGCCCATATCCAAAAATCTGCCAATTACTAAAGAGACTTTAATATGTGACTTTTAAAAGGAATAAACATATCAAAATATTAAATACTACTACATAGCAATGTTAGGTAAAGTCAATATTTTAATTACTCTTCCAAACAGTACAGAAAAAACATATAAAACAACTGTCTAATGCCAGATCCAATATGGAAGCATTTAAAGTACGTTATTTACAGTACGTAAATTTACAGTACGTTACATTTACTTTACATACAGTATGTGTTACATTTACTAAATGTAACATATGAGCCTTGGTGGTGCAGTGGTTAGAGTGCAGTACTGCAAGCTGACCACCTGCAGCCAGCAGTTTGGCAGATCAAATCTCAGTAGGTTGACTCAGTCTTCCATCCTCCCAAGGTGGATAAAATGAGGATCCAGATTGTTGGGGGCAATATGTTTACTCTCTGTAAAACCGCTTAGAGAGGGCTGTAAAGCACTGTGAAGCAGTATATAAGTCTAAATGCTGTTGCTTTTTAGGAATAGGGTTTTTTAAAAAAAGTTATACGAAGGGTAAAAGGAATAGCATATAGACAATATGAATAGGCTGCATCTATTATGTCAGCGGATCCCTGGAACAATTCTGCAAATGTTATTAAAATGTTTTCCTTTTAATTTTACAGATATTACAGCAGCAGAGGGCAAGAGAAAAGACATTAAAGTGGGAGCACAGAACTCAACAAACTTACCGATAATTGATTCCGTATTAGGCCATTTTAGAATGCACAGGTCCATCTTGGAAATGACAACGCTACATTTATATTGTAAGTGAAGAATCTGCATGGCTCTAATACTCATAGAAAAGGAAAGATGACACTTATGCAAAATGGGCTGTCAGTTTTAATGAAGGGCAGTGAAGAGCAAGCCAAAGAAAAAAATCCCAACCTCTTTCGTTCTTGGAAAACTGATCAAGGGCCAGCAAAATCTGACTCCCCTTTGAGTCTGAATGAAATAATTGAAACTAGTTTGGGAAAAGGGCTAGCTCTGGATTTATATGCTTAGAAACATAGAAACATAGAAGATTGACAGCAGAAAAAGACCTCATGGTCTATCTAGTCTGCCCTTATACTATTTCCTGTATTTTATCTTAGGATGGATATATGTGTATCCCAGACATGTTTAAAGTCAGTTACTGTGGATTTACCAACCATGTCTGCTGGAAGTTTGTTCCAAGCATTTTCTACTCTTTCAGTAAAATAATATTTTCTCACGTTGCTTCTGATCTTTCCCCCAACTAAGCTCAGATTGTGCCCCCTTGTTCTTGTGTTCACTTTCCTATTAAAAACACTTCCCTCCTGGACATTATTTAACCCTTTAACATATTTAAATGTTTTGATCATGTCCCCCCTTTCCCTTCTGTCCTCCAGACTATACAGATTGAGTTCATTAAGTCTTTCCTGATAAGTTTTATGCTTAAGAACTTCCACCATTTTTGTAGCCCATCTTTGGACCCATTCAATTTTATCAATATCTTTTTGTATTCCAAATGTGGTCTCACCAACACTCTATATAGCAGGATCGCAATCTCCCTCTTCCTGCTTGTTATACCTCTAGCTATGCAGCCAAGCATTCTACTTGCTTTCCCTACCGCCTGACCACACTGTTCACCCATTTTCAGACTGTCAGAAATCACTACCCCTAAATCCTTTGCTTGCTTTGGATGTACCCCAACTCAGTCTGCCATGGGAGTGGAACATGCCCTCCACTGTATTTCCATAGATCTGCCTCTCTGTAGGGCTGATTTAAAGCTCTGAAACAAGCTTTGTCGTTGCACACAATTCTCTAAGAATGCTACAAGGGCAGGCAAGGGGCAGCAACCCTATTTTTTTTTCATTATGCAACCTTCTCTCCACCAATCTGCAGCTGTCTGGCTTGTCACACATCAATTTAATCCCTTCAGGAAGGAATTACCCCGTGCAGCTTTTCTAGTAATGAAGTTACTATCACAACAAAACAGGAACCCTGCCCTTGAGAAGCTGTTAGAGATCTATCCCATACACACACACACAACACTCCCCCTGGGATTTGCATGGAGGATGTTAAGAAATCATTTGGCTCCAGCTGTAGTGCGTAGTGCACGTAGAGATGAATTGTTCCTCCTGATCAGGTTTTTTTTTAATACAGAGGATAAAGCTCTAATCTCAGGCTTACACATTGGACTCTATTATAAGACACTTTTTCAAAAAAATTTCCTGGAGGACAACAATGATAGTACCATCGTGGAAGTCTAGAGGGTAGCAGGAGAAGGGAAGCAGGAAGAGGGAGATTATGATCCCGCTATATAGAGTGCTAGTGAGACCACATTTGGAATACTGTGTTCAGTTCTGGAGACCTCACCTACAAAAAGATATTGACAAAATTGAACGGGTCCAAAGACGGGCTACAAGAATGGTGGAAGGTCTTAAGCATAAAACGTATCAGGAAAGACTTCATGAACTCAATCTGTATAGTCTGGAGGACAGAAGGAAAAGGGGGGACATGATTGAAACATTTAAATATGTTAAAGGGTTAAATAAGGTCCAGGAGGGAAGTGTTTTTAATAGGAAAGTGAACACAAGAACAAGGGGACACAATCTGAAATTAGTTGGGGGAAAGATCAAAAGCAACATGAGAAAATATTATTTTACTGAAAGAGTAGTAGATCCTTGGAACAAACTTCCAAGGAGACGTGGTAGATAAATCCACAGTAACTGAATTTAAACATGTCTGGGATAAACATATATCCATCCTAAGATAAAATACAGAAAATAGTATAAGGGCAGACTAGATGGACCATGAGGTCTTTTTCTGCCGTCAGACTTCTATGTTTCTATGTTTCTATGTGATTTATAAATGTTTGTTTATAGTGCCCTTTTAACAAAAGGCAGAACAGCATGTTAGCAATAGCACTTTTAAACAGAGCCAGCCTATTGCCTCCACAATCCGGGTCCTCATTTGACCCACCTCGGAAGGATGGAAGGCTGAATCAACCTTGAGCAGGTGATGAGATTTGAACCACTGACCTGCAGATCTAGCAGTCAGCTTTAATTGGCCTGAGACTTGCATAAAGAACATTGTGCTGTGTGACTTCCCTCCTTGCATTAAGAAATGCAACGCCAGAAGAAAATGGTAAAATTTATGGGAGTGTATCTTTGCTTGAAGGAACCAAAACAATTTAGGCATTGCTGCTATAGATGCTACTAGCTACCACTCCAGAAAGATTGATTTTGTCAAATAAGAGCTACTAAGCTACTAAGACGGTAGCACTTGGTTTGCAGATGTCCCCAAGGGAAATACTACAGACACAGCAGATGCTTCTTTCTATGGCAACAGGGATGCCCATGGCAGCTATTCAGCTAATGACATGAGGATCGGGTTGAGCAGATTGAAGGACCATATAATCTAATGCTTTCTCTCCCAAAGACGGCCAACACATCACTGAATAGCAGTAGCAATAGCAGTTAGGCTTATATACCACTTTGTAGTGCTTTTAGAGCCTTCTCTAAGCGGTTTACAGAATCAGCATATTGCCCCCAACAATCTAGGTCCTCATTTTACCGACTTTGGAAGGATGGGAGGTTGAGTCCACCTTGAGTTGGTGGTGAGATTTGAACTGCTGAACTACAGCTAGCAGTTAGCTGAAGTAGTCTGCAGTGCTGCACTCTAACCACTGTGCCACCCGGGCTCTTGACTCTGTCAAGTTTCCAAGATGGATCAAATGGAATCTACTCAGTCCATTTCTTATTCCCAGGAAGTAAGGTTCAGTTTCATTCTGAGCAAGTAAGTCTATGAGTTCTTGTATCTCAGCTTCTTTCTAATGTAATGGTTAAACCTACTCCATAACCCCCAACCTATGTGATTGTTGTTATCCTACCTGGCAATTATGGAAAATGAAGCCTTCAATTTATTTATTCATTCATTCATTCATTCATTCATTCATTTATTTATTTATTTATTTATTTATTTATTTATTGTTAGAGTTGGAAGGGACCATGTGGGCCATCAAGTCCAACCCCCTGCCTAAGCAGGAACCCTATAGCATCCCAGCCAAATGGCAGTCCAATTTCCTCTTAAAAATGTCCGGAGTATTGGAGTTCACAACGTCCGCTGGTAGGTTGTTCCACTGGTTGATCGTTCTGACCATCTGGAAGTTCTTCCTTATTTCCAGGTTGAATCTCTCCTTGGTCAGCTTCCAGCCATTGTTCCTTGTCCGGCCCTCCGGTTCCCTGGAGAATAAAGTGATCCCCTCCTCTCTGTGGCAACCCCTCGTATACCTGTAGACTGCTATCATGTCCGCTCTGGCCCTCCTTTTCTCTAGGCTATCCATGCCCAGTTCCCGCAGTCTCTCTTCGTAAGTCTTGGTTTCTAGTCCCCTGATCATTTTGGTTGCTCTTTTCTGCACCTTCTCCAGAGTTTCAATGTCTTTTGAAGTGTGGTGACCAGAACTGAACACAGTACTCCAGGTATGGTCTGACCAGGGCATAGTAGAGTGGTATTAAGACTTCCCTGGTCTTGGAGTGTATCCCCCTGTTGATGCATCTTAGGATTGTATTGGTTTTTTTGGCTGCTGCTGCACATTGTTGGCTCATGTTTAGTTGATCCATGTTGAAGACAAGTCTGCCCTTTCTTTGTCCTGGAAGAGTCTTGCTTAATGCAGTTTAAAAACTACTGGTTTCATGAATGTCACAACTTTCCATATCAGAATAAAAAATTTAAGTATTACTTGTCCAGACTGTATTGTAGTATTTCTTGTGTGGGTCTAAGGTCCCATTGTTGGGCAAGCCCAGATGTGTTCCTAACCACATACGGATACTTTGTCACCTTGTGCTGTTAGCATAAGTTAGCATGAGTTTTAAACTCTGGGCTTTGCAGCCACGGAGCTCTGAGTAGCCCTCAAGGCCTGGGGAAAATTCTGGCCTGGGGAAATTCTAGCTTGTAGCAAAATGTTATCAGGAATTTATTTGCTGACACCTCAAAGCTTACTGCCAAAACTTCTCTAGATTTGCCCTTGCATTTTGTAACATCATGAATGCTAATTGTTCTGTGTATATGAATGATCGCATCATGTAAACCGTGCATGAACATAGCAAAAGTTGCATAGAGATAACTTTCCTATAAGAAAGCTGGCTGGAAAGAAGAGGTATGGGATTGAAGGATTGTATTGAAGGATTGCTTGGAGACTTTTGATGCATTTGCTCACTGAATAAAGTTGGCTTCTTCCTCTCCTACAATGGTCTCTGCTTATCTTTGAAACCCTTCCCCGAAAGCAGACTATCAATCCTTGGTCTTGAAAGCTTAGAACTACGACGCCTAAAACACGATCTAAGTATTGCCCACAAGATCATATATTGCAACGTTCTACCTGTCAATGACTACTTCAGCTTCAATCGCAACAACACAAGAGCACGCAACAGATTCAAACTTAATATTAACCGCTCCAAACTTGACTGTAAAAAATATGACTTCAGCAACCGAGTTGATGAAGCATGGAACTCATTACCTGACTCAGTAGTGTCAACCCCTAACCCCCAACATTTTTCCTTTTAGACTATCCACGATTGACCTCTCCAGCTTCCTTAGAGGTCAGTAAGGGGCGTGCATAAATGCACCAGTGTGCCTTCCGTCCCTTGTCCAATTGTCTCTCCTTATCTCATTTATTTTTTCTTCCTTTCAAATTTGTTCACCTATACTTTTATATCTTTTCTTCTATTCGTTTCTTTAGTTATATTACTACATATCTATTCTCTTCAATGTGTGTTATGTATTGGACTAAATAAATAAATAATAAAGATGCAACACTGGATGTTTGCAGGAGGAGGAGACTGTAGCTTTTATGCTAAGCATTTTGCCCATCACTTTGATTGGATGTTCCTGATGTTCTTTCCAGGGATTGTGAAACGATTAGAATGGCTTCACTGGAACAGACCACGCAGCTCATCTAAGCGGTGAAGCAACCTGATGGCTATCTCATTTATCCCACGTGGAAAAACATGTCAATTCCTGCTTGACCCAGTTCGACAGATACCAACTGTTCTCATTACAAAATGAGCTCCTCCCTCAGTCAATTCAGGTCCCTTAATGTGCCAATGAAATGACTGGGTAAGTTGATTAGTAGCTAACACCATCGATGGGGATGAGAGTGTTCATGCGTCAACAAACTTGAACATTGGGCGCTATCTAACAAAATGAAATGCAATGGTGAAAAAAGTAAGATTCTACATTTAGGCAAGAAAAAACAAAATGCACAGGTACAGTATATGTGGCACATTGCTCAACAGTAGTAACTGTGAGAGGGATCTTGGAGTCCTAGTGGACAACTATTTAAATATGAGCCAGCTGTGTGCAGCAGCTGCCAAAAAAGCCAATACAGTTCTAGGCTGCATTAACAGAGGGATAGAATCAAGATCACGTGAAGGGTTAATACCACTATATAATCCCTTGGTAAGGCCACCCTTGGAATACTGCATTCAGTGTTGGTCGCCACGATGCAAAAAGGATGTTGAGACTCTAGAAAGAGTGCAGAGAAGAGCAACAGATGATTAGGGGACCTTTAGAATTGTCTTGCCTATTGTTCTTCCGGGCTCTCTCATAGGAGCCTCCCGAAAATTCAAGGATACAAATTTCAGACACACACACACGTTTGAAAATTCAAAACAATGTTCTTTATCACAAAAGTCAAAATAAACTAAGCACTCTTTTTGTATTGCAAAGAACACTCTTCCCAAAACAACCAGGTAGTCTGTACAATTTCCCTTAAGCAGTCATTAAGTACTTAGCTAGCAGCTGTGAAGAAACTTCACACCCCTTCTTCTTCCAATGAAGGGAGACACACACACACACTGCTCTGCTTTGATTTCAAAGGCGTGAAAAAGCAACAAAGTCCAGCACACAAGATTCCTGACGAAACTGCAACAGATATTCTTCCACAATGGCCAACCCCACATGCTGCTATTTATAGCAGCCACCCTAATTACTGGAGCCCCACCCAAACACAGGTGGCCTCCCTTATTTCCTGTAATATGTTCTTACGTGGTCTCTTCTACACATAATTCTGCGCTTGCATGGGTCCAAAATGTCATCATCTGAAGCTATAGAAGATAAGGAAGATTGACTGCCTTGGCTGTGTGCCAAGCCCTCCTCTGCCGAGTCACTCCCACCTTCTTCTTCGTCCGAGGAAACTAAACTCTGAACTGATTCTGTCGGCAATAACACAGGCCTGTGACATGTTGAATTTTCCTCTGCATCCACCTCCCCATTCCCTGGGGCAGGAGCTGGGCCAGAGCCAACCACAACACCTATGCTCCTGTTGTAAAAATCCACACCAGTCTTTCTCAATCTTGGCAGTTTTAAGGTGGCTGGACGTCAACTCCCAGAATTCCTCAGCCAGCTACAGTGGAAAAACACAGTATAGCCAAATGCAGGACAGCAACAAGATTTATTCTTTATAATATTTAATCAGACCCAAATCTCTAATCTCTAATCAAGGGATCAGGATCAATTTTTAAAAACGGAATGTTACAACTTTAAAGTCTAACTTTTTAATTCCTTGCCCCGTGCTCAAGATTATATTTAGGAATTTAGATGGGAAATTAGCTGGGGATGACATTTTCAAGCATGTCAAAGACTGCCTTTGCATAACAGATATAAATCAGGTGATTCAAAGTCTAGCGGTATAACACTTGCTTTGTTTTAACTTTGGTGAGGATATATGTGTATGCGAGGAAGAGCGAGATACTGTACGAGGAGTATTCTACAAATGGCCATCTTCTATAGATAAGATAGCAATTAGGTTATTTTCATGCAATTATCCTCTACCTCTACATCCACCTTTTATTATTATTATTATTATTATTATTATTATTATTATTATTATTATTATTATTACTACTACTACTATTATTATTATTACTATTATTATTATTATTATTTTATAAAATATAATATTTATTGAAGATAAATGGGGGAGGGGATACAAAAAGCAAAAGGTCTATGTGAATATTAGTACAAATGTATATGAATTTAGAGTACACAGTTATAAAACAAAATACTGTACACGCTTACATAAGGGAAGAAAATAAAGAGGAAAAGCTAAAGAGAGAGAAAGAAAAAGAGAGAAAGGGGGGGGGAAAAGAGAAGAGGAAAAGTTAAAAATTAAAAAAAGAAGAAAGAAGGAATAAGTTCATCTATGAGTTTATCAAAAGTCGTAAATAGTGTCAATTTATCTGTTAATCCCGAATACTCTACAGCTTTTAAGATCTTTACATCCACCTTCTTACTGATGAGACTCTTTCTTTCATATTCATTTGTTTGTTTGTTTGTTTGTTTGTTTGTTTTGTCTTTGGAGAGGGGCAGCATACAAATCTAATAAATTATTATTATTATTATTATTATTATTATTATTATTATTATTATTATTATTACTATTATTATTATTATTAAAATAAATTGAAAAAACTGATGGAACGATTGGAAATGGTGAGAGGTTATATGACAAGTAGAATTTGTGATCTAGCCATAAAGAATAAATTAGAATCACTCTTTGATATGTAAATAGAACGCAGATTCCAGCTTAGAAGAATATTAAAGATGTTAGTACAGACCCTCCAATTGGTGGTGGGGTATATATGTATGTTGTCAGGTGATGGGTGCACCTTCACAGGACACTGTTTTTATGTTGTATGTTTGTATGTTTTAACATTTAAAATTAATTAAAAAAAATATTTAAAAAATAATTATTATTTTTATTTTATTTTATTTTATTTTATTATTTTATTACTTTTTATTTTATTACTTTATTTTATTTTATTTTATTTATTAGATTTCTATGCCACGCTTCTCCTCAGACTCAGGGCAACTCACATCAAGAAAAAAAATACAACATCTAGAAATCTAAAACTAAAAACATCCTAAAACCCCAATGTCTTAAAAATCCAATTTCTTAAAAACCAGTTTTCTGAGCATTTTTCAATGGATCTATGACAGATAGGTATGATAGTATATATCTATGATGGCGAACCTATGGCATGTGTCCCACTGGTGGCACGTGGAGCCATATTGGAGGAAATACGAGACATTGTCCTATGTCAGCTCCAGCGTGCATGAGCATGCTGGCCAGCTGATTTTTGGCCTTGGGAAAGGCCATTTTGCCCTCCCGATGCTTTTTAAGAACATAAGAAGAGCCAGGCTGAATCGGGCCAAAGCCCATCAAGTCCAGCATTCTGTGTCACACAGTGGCCCACCAATTGTACATGGGGATCTTGAGCAGAAAGAGAAGGCAGAACCCTCCCTTTCCTTTGACCCCCAACAAATGGTACCCAAGGGAACCCTGTCTGCCTCAACCAACATAAAGGCAGCACTTGGACATCCATTTCAATAACCACCGATACACTTGGCATCCATTAATCTGTCTAATCCTGCTTTGAAGCTATCCAGGCTGACAGCTCTCACGACCTCTTCTGGAATTGAATTCCATAAACCAGCGACTCTCTGGGTGAAGAAATATTTCCCTTTATTTGTCCTCGCTTTCTTACCTTTGAGCTTTAGGAAGTGCCCCCTCGTCCTAGTATTGAGCCGGGGTGGCGCAGCAGGTAGAGTGCTGTACTGCAGGCCACTGAAGCTGACTTGTAGATCTGAAGGTCAGCAGTTCAAATCTCACCACCGGCTCAAGGTTGACTCAGCCTTCCATCCTTCCAAGGTGGGTAAAATGAGGACCCGGATTGTGGGGGCAATAGCCTGGCTCTGTTAAAAAAGTGCTATTGCTAACATATGGTAAGCCGCCCTGAGTCTTAGGAGAAGGGCGGCATAAAAATCGAATAAATAAATAAATTGTGTGATAGAGAAAATAATTTTTCTCTATCCACCTTTTCTATCCCATGCATGATTTTATACACTTCGATCAAGTCACCCCTTAAACACCATCTTTCAAGGCTGAAGAGACCAAGGCGTTGCAACCTGATTTTATAAGGGAGGAAGCTTCCCTGAATCCTTGGGGTGCAAAAAATCCACCCAATGGACAAACCAGACATTCAGAAAACACACTCCTGGTTTTCCCATTGTGCTGTGGTTTTTTTTGTTTTTGTTTTTTTTGCAGTCTGGAGAGTTCATGGAAGCTTTCCGAAGCCCCAGAGTGCAAAAAACAGCACAACAGGCAAACCAGAAGTGCACTTTCTGAACTTCCGGTTTGCCCATTTGTCCATTTTTTCATCTCCCAGGCTTCAGTGATGCATGCGTGGGGACAGGGGGCGATTATGCACATGCGTGGAGGCAACGCAGTTGTGTGTACCTGCACTGGGGGGAGGGAAAAAGTGTGGGCATATGCCCGCATGCTAGCACACATACACACACGTTTTTGGCATGCAAACCAAAAAAGGTGTCCCTTCTGCCGCACGAATCCCAGCTGCCGATTAGGTCCCACAGAGTTGACCTTTTCCGAGTCCCATTGACAAAACAATGCCGTCTGGCGGGACCCATGGGAAGAGTCTTCTCTGTGGTGGCCCCGGCCCTCTGGAATAAACTCCCGCTGGAGATTCGGACTGCCCCTACCCTCCTTGCCTTCTGTAAAATGTTGGAGACTCACCTTTACCGTCAAGCGTGGGGGGATTAATCTCCCCCCCCTCTTTTTTTCGCTGACCTTTATTATGTTTATGTTCAGTCGGACTGAGTGTGTATAATTGTGTAACAGATACGTTTTTATAACAATGTATTTTAAATTAGTTTTTTAAAGTTTTTAACATTAGATTTGTATTTATATTGTATTGCTGTTATGTTGTGAGCTGCCCCGAGTCTTCGGAGAGGGGCGGCATACAAATCTAATAAATTATTATTATTATTATTAATTATTATTTGCGCCTTAAGTGGGAACTCAGTTCTCAGTTATTTGTTTTAGGTGTTTTTCTAACTGTCCATGGTATTTCCGAGGCTCTTTCCAATAGCAAAGTTTAAAAGCATTAGTGTTCTTTCTAACTCCTTCAAAGTCTGACTTCTGCCACCTCAGAGTTATAGGGGGCTGTGGGACAGCTGCTTGAACAATTCTAATTATTGAAGTTATTGAAGCTAATAGACCTGTAACAGCATTGGAATATTTTTTTCCTATTCTGAATATCTTTGCTACTCTACCAATTGCTAGTCTGTGATGTATTTCTTGGCTGCTGGTTCCTTTATTTTTGATAGTTGATCCTTAAAAGATGGACACTATCTTTTAATGTCTTCATTTTTAATTCCAAGTGCTATAGCTGTTGTGCTTAGTTTGATTTTCTATATACTGTACTTAATAAAAGCTCCATTATTCTTATCGTTGCACCCTTTATATTGCCATTACTTGAACTTAATGATCATTTGCAATTTCAGCCATCAGAGTAGAGTTACTAGCACAAGAACAGGTTACTGAGATTCTGTTCCTCCCATTTTAAAACCATGACCATTTTTTTCTAATCCATCTCCTTTCGATCTATATTCCCATATAGGTTAAATAAATAAGGAAAGATCATATAGCCTTGTTTCATATTTTGCCATCCTGGAGTTAATCAGTTTCACCATGTTTGTTTGTTTGTTTATTAGATTTGTATGCCGTCCCTCTCCGAAGACTCGGGGCGGCTCACAGCAACAGAGACAATCCAAATCCAAAATGAAAACAATTTAAAACCCATTAATATAAGAACAATCATACATCTCATACAAACCATACACAAAGCGGAAACGGCCCAGGGGAATCAATTTCCCCATGCCTGACGACAGAGGTGATTTTTAAGGAGTTTGCGAAAGGCAAGGAGGATGGGGGCAGTCCTAATCTCCGGGGGGAGTTGATTCCAGAGGGTCAGGGCCGCCACAGAGAAGGCTCTTCTCCTGGGTCCCACCAGATGACATTGTTTCATCGACGGGACCTGGAGAAGGCCAACTCTGTGGGACCTAACCGGTCGCTAGGATTCGTGCGGCAGAAGGCGGTCCCGGAGATATTCTCTTGAAACTATAGTTTCCTGACTCATGTATTAGTTATGTATAAAGACAATGAACCTTGGTGGCATAGTGGTTAGAGTGCATTACTGCAAGCTGCTTCTGCTGACTGCTATGTATTTCAGCAGTTCAAATCTCACCACTGGCTCATGACTCAACCTTCCATCCTTCCGTGGTGGGTAAAATGAGGACACAGATTGTTGGGGGCAATATGCTGATTCTGTAAACAGTTCAGAGAAGGCTATGAAAGCACCAGAAAGCGGTATATAAGTCTAAGTGCTATTACTATTCTGGGAATCCCGTTCACCTAAGGACATTCCATAGTTTGCCATAGTTGACCTAATCAAAGACCTTCCTATTTTTTATTTATTAATTTTTTATGCTGTCCATCTCCAATGACTTTGGGTAGTTTACAGGTTATAGGCAATGGAGCACGTTCTTCTTGGTATTCTTTGACTTTCTCAATTAGTCAACATGCATCTTAATAATGTTTTGTATTCCTTGGCCTTTTGTAAGACCGCTTTGAACATCTGGCATTTCACTTCCCACGGCTTTAATCTGCATTGGATTATCTTAAGCATTAGTTTGCTAGTGTGTAAAATTAATGATATCGGGCAATAGTTGCAAACTCTACAGTATTAGGTATCCTTTCTTTATCATCGAGATACAGACTGGCTTTTTCCAGTCTGGTGCCCACTATATCATTCTCCAGATTTGCTGGTATAATTTTGGTTAGAACCTTTACAGGTTTTTTCCTCTGTTGCTTGACATATTTTGCATCAACGTCTTCCAGTGTGGCAATGGCTACAGTACTGGTCTAATTTCATCTTCTAAAATTAGCAGTTCTTGTCAATAGGAAATTGTTTTTAAAATCACGTAATTCATCGTGCTGTGGTTAGCTCTGGCCCAGCTCCTGCCCCAAGGAATGTGCAGGTGGAGGTGGGGGAAACATCCACATGCCGCAGGCCTGTTTTGCTCCCGATGGAATCTGCCGACGAAGCCTCCTCTGACCAAGGAAGCATGAGTGACAGGGAAGAGGGGAGTTTGGCAGACAGCCCAGGAGGAGATCAATCATCTGATGGAGACAGCGGTCAATGGCATCATCCCAACGTGGCCCACCTATGGCAACTTTAGCTCCACGTGCAGTGCCAATGGAGGCTCAGGGAGGTTTAGGTGAGGAGGTGGCATACACCCCAACCCTGAGGCATTGGTGACGAGGTAAAAGACACTTGTCTCCCCATTGCTCCGGGATTCAAACCCTTCCCCTAAGTAAACATGACAGGCGACAGGAAGTCCTGTGCAAGTTCTATTACTCCTTCTCAATCTGCCTGGACTTTTCCCTGCACTCTCTCCGTCCCATGCTCAGTTCATTTTCCTTCCATGCAACTGTTCTGTCGGGCTCTCTGGTAGAATCCTCCCCAAAATTCACAGGTACAAATTTCAGACACACACACACGTTTGAAAATTCAAAACAATGTTCTTTATAATGAAAATTCACTTAAACCAAGCCCTCTTTTGGTATAGCAAAGAGCACTCGTCTCCAAACAAACTGGTAATTTGTACAAGTCCCTTATCAGTTCTGTGATACTTAGCTTGCAGCTGTGAGGCAATTCACAGTCCTTCTTCTTTCACAAAGTGAAACACACTTTGCTCTGGTTTAGTTTCAAAGCGGGGAAAAATCAGCACACAAAAGGTCAAAGGCAGCAAAGCAGTCACGAAACACAACGATCAGATAATCCTCCACAATGGCCAAACCCACAGGCTGCTATTTATAGCAGCCTCACTAATTACCACAGCCCCACCCAACCACAGGTGGCCTCATTTTCTTTGATAATAATCTCTCAGTTGTTGTTGCCTATGCATCATTCTCTGCATGCATGGCTGTATCATTAACTCTTGTTCTGAATCCAAGGAGGAGCTAGATAATTGATCTCCTTCTGAGCTGTCTGCCCCACTCTCCTCCTCCCTGTCACTCATGTCTTTTTGGTCAGAGGAGCCTTCATCAGCAGATTCCACCGGGGGCAAAACAGGCCTGCAGCATGTGGATGTCTCCTTGGGGCAGGAGCTGGGCCAGAGCTAACCACAACAGCAACCATCAATAGCTCACCCCTTAACATGATTTGTAGATCTCAAATAGATTTTCACTTCACTAGAATGTTTCTGACTGCAGAGGTAATGAAACCCAATCCACTCGGCAAGTTGCACCAGGAGAGCGCGCGCTTGGCAGTGATCCCACTCCCCAAAGAGTCCGCCACCTTTTCAGACTGAAAAGAGGGCCAAGAGCATGGTGATTGGCTAGCCCGGGCAGCACCAACATCAGGCACTCTCTTTAAATCTATGACTTGTTTTTGGGGTACTTGCTTCCCCCTGCCCTCACACCTCCTTTCACAGCTGATTTTCAGGCCCTGCATGAGCAAAAGAGCTTCTCCTGACTGCTGGCTGTAGTTTACCAGTTCAAATCCCACTAGGCTCAAGGTTGACTCAGCCTTCCATCCTTCTGATGGGGATGATATGTTGACTCTGCAAACCATGTAGACAGGGCTGTAAACGGGTGGGCAGCAGGCAGGATGGGGTGGAACGCAGTAGCACCAGCAGAAATGAAGATGCGTACACAGCTCCAGCTGATCGGTAGCTGTCACTTCCTGGATTACTGGTCTCAGTTTGGCTCTTCTTTTTTCCCCTGCTACTGCTGTGCTGCGCTCCTTGCTTTTTTCCTCTTTCCTCCTTCCTGGCCTTGGACGAGCTTCCCTCTCTCCTGCATGGCTCCCCTCCAGCCTCACACAGCCACCTCCCACCTGAAGTGCAAGCAGAAGGCATGGGAAGCACTGCTGGCAGCATTTATGCTTCTGGCAGCATCTGTTCGCCTAGCTATCCAGCCTGAGGTGGGGGGGGTGAACCAGGAAGGAGAGCGCGGGAAACACAAAGCAAATTGTCACCCCAGCGAGCGATACTGGTAAGGTTGTAAATCAAGGACAACAGTTCACTTGAACTATGATGATCGTTCAAGCCACTCCTACCCAGTCACATGACCATTAAGCCACACCCACAAAATAAGCCACACCCACAGTGTGGCAGTAAAAATTTTGGCTGCCCATTACTGGGTATCCCAAAGCTCAGAAGGCAAAAACTCTGGTCCCGATGACCGACCCAGATTGGATCCTGCAACATTAACCTGGGACAAATAAAGTGGTGGGTTCCTACCAGTATGGCTAATTGCACGCAGTTCTGTGTAGGGCGGTGTTGCTCCCGAGCAAGATTTTGCTTCTGCACATGTGCAGGAAGCAAAATCTCACACACATGTGCATCCCCTCATGAGATTTTGCTTCCTGCGCATGTGCAGAAGCAAACTCTCACTTGGGCATGTGCGTGCAGCCCAGATGCATGGAGCTGCCCACAATTAGCCGTAGCAGTAGGAACCCACTACTGGACATGTTTGTTTGTTTGTTTGTTTGTTTGTTTGTTTGTTTGTTTGACTTCTATGCCTCCCAATCCCAAAGGACTCAGGGCAGAAACAGGGCCAGAAAAGATGGGGGGAGGCCTCCGTGGGGCCTCTCTAGGAATCTTCTGGGAGGAAACAGGGCCTGAAAAAGCAGGGGGAGGCCTCCGTGGGGGCTCTCTAGGAATCTCCTGGGAGGAAACAGGGCCAGAAAAAGCGAGGGGAGGCCTCCGTGGGGCCTCTCTAGGAATCTCCTGGGAGGAAACAGAGCCAGAAAAAGTGGGGGGAGGCCTCCGTGGGGCCTCTCTAGGAATCTCCTGAGAGGAAACAGGGCCAGAAAAAGCAGGGGGAGGCCTCCGTGGGGCCTCTCTAGGAATATCCTGGAAGGAAACAGGGCCTCCACCCTCCCTGTGGTTTCCCCAATTACACGTATATGCGCCTTCATTTGTAAATTTCTGAAATCTGTGGGGCACATAAAAGATCACACTATGCAACTCTAACCACAACAATTCATAAATTACCTCCCCCCCCCGGTTGGTGGGAACATTTTTCCATTTCACTAGAAGCTTTTTTCTTCCAGTGTGTATCTTTTATTGATTGCCATTATATACAGCAGGGCAGCCGTTCTTAGACAGAGAGGATGATTATGTAACTTGGCCGGCTACCTATCCAGAAAATGGGGACATTAAGGAAAGCAGGCAGAAAGAGCAAGACAAGCCGTTATATTCTAAAACATGGTATGTGAACAGTTTACATATCCAAACGTTCCCTGACTCGTTTAGCTTGTCACAATGACATGATCTCTTCCAGCACAACTCCAGCCGGGGAAAATGCCAAAAACTTTACATATATTCAGAGACAGGAGACAAAAAACCCTCCCTGACAAAATACAGTGGTTCCTCTACTAAGAACGCCTCTACTTACAAATGTTTCTAGATAAGAACCAGGTGTTCAAGATTTTTTTGCCTCTTCTCAAGAACCATTTTCCACTTACAAACCCAAGGCTCCGAAACTGTAACCGGAAAAGGCAGGGAGAAGCCTCCATGGGGCCTCTTTAAGAATCTCCTGGGAGGAAACAGGGCCGGAAAAGGCAGGGAGAAGCCTCCGTGGGGCCTCTCTAGGAATCTCCTGGGAGGAAACAGGACCGGAAAAGGCAGAGAGAAGCCTCCGTGGGGCCTCTTTAGGAATCTCCTGGGAGGAAACAGGGCCAGAAAAGGCAGGGAGAAGCCTCCATGGGGCCTCTCTGGGAATCTGCTGGGGAGGAAACAGGGCCAGAAAAGGCAGGGAGAAGCCTCTGTAGAGCCTCTCTAGGAATCTTCTGGGAGGAAACAGGGCCTCTACCCTCCCTGTGATTTCCCCAATCGCACACATTATTTGCTTTTACATTGATTCCTATGGGAAAAATTGCTTCTTACAAACTTTTATACTTAAGAACCTGGTCACGGAACGAATTAAGCTCGTAAATAGAGGTACTGCTGTACTGAAATGTGGAAACTGAGAGAGAGGGTGCAGACCTTTCTTGCTATGTGACAATCAGAGGTGTCATGGAGCTAGCCGTTCCAGGGGAAGGAGGAATCGCTGCTTAGTAGCAATCCCTTCTTCAGGCTCCATGAGCTTAACTCAAAGCACTGGTGATGAGTGTAATTCTGGCCCTGGGCTCAAGTTGTTGCTACTCAATGCCAGGTCGGTGGTAAATAAAGCTCTCTTCATCCGGGATCTGATCCTGGATGAGGAGGCCGACCTGGCTTGTGTGACCGAAACCTGGCTGGGCCCGGAGGGAGGAGTTCCTCTCTCTGAAATTTGCCCAGCTGGGTTTCGGGTATGGCACCAACCTCGACCCCAGGGAAGGGGGGGAGGAGTGGCTATTATAGCCAGGGAGATTCTTGGCCTGCGTAGGCTCATTGCTCCAGAGGTTGCGGGTTGCGAGTCCCTCCTGGTGAAGTTGGACTTAGGGGTTCAGGTGGGCTTGTTACTCACGTACCTGCCTCCCAGCTGCGTGTCAACAGCCCTGCCTGTGCTGCTCGAGGAGGTGGCCGGGCTGGCGGTGGAGTTCCCCGGACTTATCGTCCTGGGGGACTTCAATCTGCCGTCGCTTGGCGGTTCCTCTGGACTGGCACAGGAGTTCATGGCCACCATGACAGCCATGGACCTGACTCAAGTAGTTCAGGGTCCGACTCACGAGGGTGGGCACGCACCCGATATGATATTCCTCTCTGAGCAACTGAGTAATGATCTGAGATTAAGGGGCTTAGAAGTGCTGCCTTTGTCGTTGTCAGATCATTTCCTACCGCGGCTTAACTTCCTGGCTCCAATCCTTCCCCGCAGGGAGGCGGAACCAATTAGGAGGTTCCGCCCCAGACGCCTGATGGATCCAGAAGGCTTCCAGATGGCGCTTGGGGTTATTCCAGATACACTTGTCCACAGTTCGGCAGAGTCTCTTGCTGAGGCCTGGAACAAGGCTGCAGGGGAGGCTCTTGACCGGATTGCGCCGTTGCGACCTCTCCGCGGCGCTAGACCCCGTAGAGCTCCATGGTTCAACGAGGAGCTCCGGGTGTTGAAGCGCCAGAAGAGACGTCTGGAGAAGCGATGGAGGAAGAGTAAGTCCGAATCCGATCGAACACTTGTAAGAGCTCATATTAAGACTTACAAAGTGGCGCTCAAGGCGGCAAGATGGGCGTATCATGCCGCCTTGATTGCATCAGCGGAATCCCGCCCGGCCGCTCTGTTTAGGGTAACCCGCTCCCTTCTTAATCAGAGGGGAGTTGGGGAGCCCTTGCAGAGTAGTGCCGAGGATTTTAACACGTTTTTCGCTGATAAAATCGCCCGGATCCGAGCGGACCTCGACTCCAATTGTGAAACAGAGTCGATTGACAATGAGTCAGTCGAGGTGACTGGGGCTAAACGTCTTTGTCCATCTGTCCAGGAGGAGTTTGACTTGGTGACACCTGATGAAGTGGACAAGGCCATTGGAGCTGTGAGTTCCGCCACCTGTTTACTGGATCCGTGTCCCTCTTGGCTGGTTTCGGCTAGTCGAGGGGTGACACAGAGCTGGGTCCAGGAGATTGTCAACGCCTCCTTGGGGAGGGGGTCTTTTCCGCCACTTTATAAGGAGGCGGTTGTGCGCCCCCTCCTCAGGAAGCCTTCCCTGGACCCAGCCGTGCTTAATAACTACCGTCCAGTCTCCAACCTTCCCTTCATGGGGAAGGTTGTCGAGAAGGTGGTGGCACTTCAACTCCAGCGGTCCTTGGATGAAGCCGATTATCTAGGTCCTCAGCAGTCTGGATTCAGGCCCGGCTACAGCACGGAAACTGCTTTGGTCACGTTGATGGATGATCTCTGGCGGGCCTGGGACAGGGGCTTGTCCTCTGTCCTGGTGCTCCTTGACCTCTCAGCGGCTTTCGATACCATCGACCATGGTATCCTTCTGCGCCGGCTGGAGGGGTTGGGAGTGGGAGGCACTGTTCTTCAGTGGTTCCCCTCCTACCTCTCCGGTCGGTCGCAGTCGGTGTTAGTGGGGGGTCAGAGGTCGACCCCGAGGTTTCTCCCTTGTGGGGTGCCTCAGGGGTCGGTCCTCTCCCCCCTGCTATTTAATATCTACATGAAACCGCTGGGTGAGATCATCCAAGGGCATGGGGTGAGGTATCATCAATATGCCGATGATACCCAGTTGTACATCTCCACCCCATGTCCAGTCAACGAAGCAGTGGAAGTGATGTGCCGGTGCCTGGAGGCTGTTGGGGCCTGGATGGGTGTCAACAAACTCAAACTCAACCCAGACAAGACGGAGTGGCTGTGGGTTTTGCCTCCCAAGGACAATTCTATCTGTCCGTCCATTACCCTGGGGGGGGAATTATTGACCCCCTCAGAGAGGGTCCGCAACTTGGGCGTCCTCCTCGATCCACAGCTCACATTAGAAAAACACCTTTCAGCTGTGGCGAGGGGGGCGTTTGCCCAGGTTCGCCTGGTGCGCCAGTTGCGGCCCTATTTGGACCGGGAGTCATTGCTCACAGTCACTCATGCCCTCATCACCTCGAGGCTCGACTACTGTAACGCTCTCTACATGGGGCTACCTTTGAAAAGTGTTCGGAAACTTCAGATCGTGCAGAATGCAGCTGCGAGAGCAATTATGGGCTTCTCCAAGTATGCCCATATCACTCCAACACTCCGCAGTCTGCATTGGCTGCCGATCAGTCTCCGGTCACAATTCAAAGTGTTGGTTATGACCTATAAAGCCCTTCATGGCACCGGACCAGAATATCTTCGGGACCGCCTCCTGCCGCACGAATCCCAGCGACCGGTTAGGTCCCACAGAGTTGGCCTTCTCCGGGTCCCGTCGACTAAACAATGTCGTCTGGCGGGACCCAGGGGAAGAGCCTTCTCTGTGGGGGCCCCGACCCTCTGGAACCAGCTCCCCCCTGAGATTAGGATTGCCCCCACCCTCCCTGCCTTTCGTAAACTCCTTAAGACCCACCTTTGCCGTCAAGCATGGGGGAACTAAAACACCTCCCCCTTGCCCATGTTGTTTTGTTGATTGATTGACTGTGTGACTGGTTTTTATATATACTGTTTTTTATGAGATTATTAATTTAAATTGGAACTGGATGGGTGGGCATTGGATTTGGTATTGTGTACTGTACTGTTTTTTATTATTGTTGTGAGCCGCCCCGAGTTTGCGGAGAGGGGCGGCATATAAATCCAATAAACCTAACCTAAACCTAACCTATTCAGCCGGTTCAGTCCGGTTCACACAAACTGGTAGCAGAAACTGTGTACTCACATTTGCATACAGGTAGCAAAGATATGTGACAATGCACCATTTTAATGACAGTACCGGAAGCCAACAAACCAACGGGGCACTTTTTCTCTGCATGAAGCAATGGATCAAAAATGTAATAGATCCGCGAGAATGTAATCCCCCCCCCCCCTTGATCTACCCTAAAAGTTCAGAACTAGCAGCTTCCATGCGAAGGGCAAGAGGATCAGAAGGATGAAAGCAGCATCACGCCATATAAGCCTCCCCTATTTTGTACCTGCCTGATATCAGCAAGTGAAGCAGAGCCAGCAGTGCACTGGCAAAATGCTGTTTTCGTCATTTCAACACCCATGGCAGAACCTCTAATCCAGTGATTTTCAACCTTTTTTGAGCTGCGGCACATTTTTTACATTTACAAAATCCTGGGGCACACCACCAACCAAAATGACACTCTAAGACAGGACATATTATACATATTATCCCCCACCCCTTGTGCATGTGTGTATACACACTCTTGAACCATTTCCAAAAACAGATGAGGGCTGGGGGGGGGGGTTTCTCTCTTATTCTTTGGGTTCTTTTAATCATATGCTTTAAATCAAGAGTCACTTCTCTCTTTTGTTTCTCTCTCGTTCCTCTCATCCTCTGCCTCAATTATTTTCTCATTTCTCTTTTTTTCTCCCTTTTTCTCTCTCATTTCTCTCTCTCCCTCTCCTTGACTATCTCTCTTTCTCTCTCTCTTTCTTTCTTTCTTTATCGCTTTCTCTCTCTCTCTTGCTTTCTCTCTCTCTCTCTTTCTCTCTCTCTTGCTTTCTTTCTCTCTTCCCCCTCTCTCTCTTGCTTTCTCTCTCTCTCTCTCTTTCTTTTTCTCTCTCTCTTGCTTTCTCTCTCTCTCTCTTTTTCTCTCTCTCTCTTTCTTTATCTCTTTCTTTCTCTCTCACTCACTCTCTTTCTCTCTCTCTTGCTTTCTTTCTCTCTCACTCTTGCTTTCTTTCTCTTTCTCTCTCTTTTTCTCTCTCCCCTCTTGCGGCACACCTGACCATGTTCCATGGCACACTAGTGTGCCCCGGCACACTGGTTGAAAAACACTGCTCTAATCTACACTGCTGCCTGCAGCCGTGAAAATCTTGGTTCCAGCCCTCTAAAGGTGTTAGCGAACTATTATTTTTTAATGGGACCGAAAGGGGAAATGATTAAATACACAGCTGGAGACCATCAATTTAATTATATTTAACTTTAAATGAACAGCTAGATGAAATGCCCCCTGACACACATCCCCCTTATAGTCCAGCGTATGCTCACCCTGGGTGTAGGTTGCACACCGTTAATCTAGATTGGTGTTTCTCAGGTCTCAGCAAGTCCAAGGAGGAGTTGATGCAATTGTGAAAAGGAGAGAGAGAGAGATGAGAAATTTCAAGAAGAAAATGCAATGTACGTAGAGGTCTATGTGAAAACAAGGATGACTTTGCAAGCATTAAAAGGCATTGGAAAAATATGGTGAATGATGTTGGCATGAAATATACTGCTCAAAAAATAAAGGGAACACTCAAATAACACATCCTAGATCTGAATGAATGAAATATTCTCATTGAATATTTTATTTGCACAACTATTCCATTTGCACAACATCATGTAAAATTGATTGTCAATCAGTGTTGCTTCCTAAGTGGACAGTTTGATTTCACAGAAGTTTGATTTATTTGGAGTTATATTCTGTTTTTTAAGTGTTTCCTTTTTTTGAGCAGTGTAGATTTAACTATTTGTTTTTGGTTTATTCATTGTTAAATTTATTTGCCACTCATCTTGCCACAAGATGACACTGGGCAACCTATAAGGTTAAAACAATAAAACTATACAAATATATATACATAGATGTACACATACACATACACATATACACATATACATACATGCTGTATTTTTTGGAGTGCAAGATGTGCCATTTTCCTCCCTAAAAGAGGCTGACAAGTTGGGTATGTCTTATACTCTGAATGTAGCTTTTTTCAAAGCTTTTCCCCCCCAGCCCTAATGAGGTGCTATCAATCTTCCTGGATCTTACCTTGCTAGCTCTTTGTTTGTTACTCTCCGAAGAATGTCTTTCCAGCCCTAAGTCTTTGCAGGCTTTTTTTCATTGCTCTACTTGCTCCAAATATGTTTCTTTGCAACCCTAAAGATGTGCTAATGGTCTTCCCAGTTTGCTGGCTCTTTCATTGTTACTCTCTCCAAATAGGTTTTTTTAAAGCCCTAACCAGGGGATAAAATAATGTGCTGAATCTGACCAGACTAAGGACGCTAGACAGATGAATGCCTGGTAGGCAGAATTTTTCCTTATTTTCCTTCCCCAAAACTAATCTTATACTCCGAAAAATATGGTATACAGTATACACATACTATATATACTGCCCCCCAAAATAAAGGAAACACTCAAATAACACATCCTAGATCTGAATGAATGAAATATTCTCATTGAATACTTTGTTCTATACAAAGTTGAATGTGCACAACAGCAGCTGAAATTGATTGTCAAAAAAAAATAAAGGGAACACTTAAACAACACAATATAACTCCAAGTAAATCAAACTTCTGTGAAATTAAACTGTCCACTTAGGAAGTAACAGTGATTGACAATCAATTTCATTTTGTTGTCAGCATATTCAGCTTTGTACAGAACAAAGTATTTCAATCAGAATATTTCATTCATTCAGATCTAGGACCCTTTATTTTTGTGAGCAATGTATATATTTTGGCTGCCGATGTATATATTGCATTGGCTGCCGATCAGTTTCCGGTCACAATTCAAAGTGTTGGTTGGTTATGACCTTTAAAACCCTACTTGGCATTGGACCAGAGTACCTCCGGAACCGCCTGCTACCGCACGAATCCCAGCGACTGATAAGGTCCCACAGAGTTGGCCTTCTTCGGGTCCCGTCGACTAAACAATGTCGTTTGGCGGGCCCCAGGGGAAGAGCCTTCTCTGTGGTGGCCCCCGGCCCTCTGGAATCAACTCCCCCTGGAGATTAGAATTGTCCCCACCCTCCCTGTCTTTCGTAAACTACTCAAGTCCCACTTATACCGCCAGGCATGGGGGAGTTGAGACACCTTTCCCCCAGGCTCTTTTATACTTTGTTTTATGCTTGGTATGAATGTGTTGTTTGGTTTTTTAAATAATGATAGGGTTTTATATGTTTTTTAATATTAGATTTGTTCTACTATAATATTGTTTTTATTATTGTTGTGAGCCGCCCCGAGTCTTCGGAGAGGGGCGGCATACAAATCTAATAAATTATTATTATTATTATTATTATTATTATTATTATTATTATTATTATTATTATTATATATTTACATATACAGGTAGACCTCCACTTATAACAATGGAGCCTCAAACTTCTGTTGCTAACTGAGACATTTGTTAAGTGAGTCTTGCCCCATTCTACAATCTTTCTTGCCACAGTTGTTAAGTGATTCACTGCCGTCATTATATTCAAAACATGGTCCTTAAGTGAATCTGGCTTCCCTGTTGACACTGCTTAGCAGTAGGTTATAAAAAAGGGATCACAAGACCCTGGGACAATTGCAACCGTCATAAATATGAGTCCATTGTCCAGCATCCAAATTATGATCCCAAGACAACAGAGATGTTTCAATCGTCCAATAAGTGAAAAGCAATCATAAGTCACTTTCTTTAGGGCTGATCTATTAGAAAATTATAATAAAAACTATAAATTATGATAAAAAGATGGGGAGGGAAATGCTGCAGGAAATACGACTTTAGTAACCAAGTATTTGATGCATGGAAATCACTGCCTGACTCTATAGTACAGTGTTTCCCAACTTGGCAACTTGAAGATATTTGGACTTCAACTCTCAGAATTCCCCAGCCAGCGAATGCTGGCTGGGGAATTCTGGGAGTTGAAGTCCAGATATCTTCAAGTTGCCAAGTTGGGAAACACTGCTATAATATCATCACCTAACCCCCAAAACTTTACCCTTAGGCTATCCACTGTTAACTTCTCCTGTTTCCTAAGAGGTCAGAAAGGGGCGTGCATAAGTGCACCAGAGTGCCTTCCGTCCTCTATCTTAATGTTTCTTTTTTTAATAATATTTCCAAATTTTTGAAAGAAAACATTTCAATGATTAAATACAGATTTATGTATTATGTTTATTTTTACGTGAAAGGACCACCCTTTGCTTGCAGCGCCGCTGCGGCATCCTTTTTCGTAAAAATAACAATGTTTATTTTTACATGAAGACCTCCCTTTGAAGGATCTGGGGCATCCCTCCCACGAAGAGATTCCGGGGGTGGAGCTTTGACGTTACCGGCAGGTTGCTAAGGACGCCAAGGTGATCACTTCCTGGATTCCATGGAATCCAGGAAGTGATCACCTTGGAGTCCTTAGCAACCTGCCGGTGACGTCAAAGCTCCGAACGCCGAACACGACCCCGAACTTTGCCCAAAGTTTGAAAAAATTTCGGGTTCGTGTTCGGCATACCGAACACCGCATAATTCGGTATGGACCTGAATTGTGTGGGTTCAGTTCGCCCATCACTACACACAAGCAAACGAACCCATAATTAAAGTGGAAAGTGGAAGTGATGTGCCGGTGTCTGGAGGCTGTTGGGGCCTGGATGAGTGTCAACAACTCAACCCGGATAAGACGGAGTGGCTGTGGGTCCTTCCATTACCCTGGGGGGGGGGGAATTATTGACCCCCTCGGACAGGGTCTGCAACTTGGGCGTCCTCCTCGATCCACAGCTCACATTAGAGAACCGTCTTTCAGCTGTGGCGAGGGGGGCGTTTGCCCAGGTTCGCCTGGTGCACCAGTTGCGACCCTATCTGGGCCGGGACTCACTGTTCACAGTCACTCATGCCCTCATCACCTCGAGGTTCGACTACTATAATGCTCTCTACATGGGGCTACCTTTGAAAAGTGTTCGGAAACTCCAGATCGTGCAGAATGCAGCTGCGAGAGCAGTCATGGGCTTACCTAGGTATGCCCATGTTTCACCAACACTCCGCAGTCTGCATTGGTTGCAGATCAATTTCCAGTCACAATTCAAAGTGTTGGTTATGACCTTTAAAGCCCTTCATGGCACTGGACCAGAATATCTCCGAGACCGCCTTCTGCCGCACGAATCCCAGCGACCGATTAGGTCCCACAGAGTGGGCCTTCTCTGGGTCCCATCAACTAAACAATGTCGGTTGGTGGGCCCCAGGGGAAGAGCCTTCTCTGTGGCAGCCCCGACCCTCTGGAACCAACTCCCCCCGGAGATTAGAACTGCCCCTACTCTCCTTGCCTTTCGTAAGCTCCTTAAGACCCACCTTTGTCGTCAGGCATGGGGGAACTGAGTCATCTCCCCCGGGCATATACAATTTATGAATGGTATGTCTGTATGTATGTTTGTTTAGAAAATTGGGTTTTTAAAATATTTTTAAACTGTAATTTAGATTTGTTGTAAATTGTTTCACTTTGTTGTGAGGCGCCCCGAGTCTGCGGAGAGGGGCGGCATACAAATCTAAATAATAAATAAATAAATAAATAAACAAACAAACAAACAAACAAACAAACAAACAAACGCTGGAACCAAGCTGGAAGGATGAGAACCAGGGCAAGCAGGGAAAAACTGTGAAAAGAACATTTCACGGACCCTCTTAACTAAAGTCCCCAAACTTGGCAATTTTAAGACTTAGAGACTTCCACTCCCAGAATTCTTCAGCCAACATAGCCTGGAGCATAATCCCCAAGACTTAAAATTGCCAAGTTTGAAGGCCGCTGCCCTTAACACCTTAACAGTAACATTAAGCCAATACAAAGATTACAAAAGCGGACAAAATTCATTGAATGGAGCTCGTAGAACTCCGCCGTCTTTAACTGACCTGATTATATGTGTTGGTAATCCTATGAAAACCTCTTATAGGAGAGCCAAAATTTAAACTGCCCATCTTGCCAATTAGGGCTCTTCTAATTTGCTGCCTGTCCTTCTGCCCATTATCGTATATAGTTTTTTGCTGCTGTTGTTATTGCTAGTCTAATCTGGCAGGTTATTCATTCCACTTCTCATTCCTTATACTGTAGTGGATTTCACTTAAATGAGAAAAGTGTGTCCTTTGTGATAATCATCATCAAGAAAGCAAGTCTTTTCTGCATTGTCCCACGACTCCCGTCCGTTCCTCCCCCCAGAGAGAGAGAAAGAGAGGGAGGGAGGGGGAGGGAGGGAAAGGGAGGGAGAGGGAGGGGAGGGGGAGGGAGGGAGAAAATGAGAGAGGGGGGAGAGAGAGGGAGAGAGGAAGGGAGGGAGAGAGGGGGAGGGAGGGAGAAGAAGGGAGAGGGGGGGAGAGGGAGGGAGAGAGGGGGAGAGAAATAGAAAGAGAGAGGAGAGAGGGAGAGAGAGGGAGAGACAGAAAGAAAGAAAGAGAGAGAGAGAGAAAGAGGAGAGAGGGAGAGAGAGAGGGAGAGAAAGAAAGAAAGAGAAAGAGAAAGGAAAGAGGGAGAGAGAGGGAGAGAAAGAAAGAAAGAAAGAAAGAGAAAGAGAGAGTGTGTATTAGGCTAGCTATCTGAAGTATGGTGTCTCTGGCAATGTTACAACTGTTAGAATTCCCAATTTGCCGCTAAAAAGTTCCAGTTTAAGCCTCAGGTCACCACGATCTCTCTTGCTCACCTCTTCCCATCTCAGGAACTCTAATATTAACCACCAGCTATCCAGTCTGGAAAGCTTTATGGAGACAATTCCATCCTGTAAATTCCATCTCTTCCTTTTCATCTGGCGCAGAGCTCAGACAATAACAGGTTGTGCTTCCTTTTGATGTGAAGGTTTTATACCCAGTGTGCAAAATCGCTCACTTATTTTTTCACATTTGAAAAGCTAGAGGTCTAAGGGTTAATTATAAGCCACTTTGGAGTGTAAATATTTAAGGACATTTCTCTTTTAAAAAAAAAAAGAAATGAAAACAATGGTGCAGAGAAATGGCTGGTGCAATTTTCTCTGTGTCTCTCCCTCTGTAGTTTTATTGCTGCAAAGATAGGATTTTGTTTGTTACAGTACTTGTTTACAAAAAAAGAGAGAAAGTAAAATCACTTGCCTACTCAGTAGCCCATAAACTACTCCCTACAAATCAATCATGTTGCCTCTATATTTTGCTATAGAGAATTACTTTGATTTTTAGTTTCTGCTTTTATTTCAGAACTCTTGAAGATCCCATCACCACCACCACCACCACCACAAGGTGAGAGAAGAGAAGAGAAGAAAAAATGCGTTGCAACGATGGGGAAGGGTCTCTCCGAGTCTTCGGAGAGGGGCGGCATACAAATATAATAATAAATAAATAAATATAAGGGATGTCAAGATCTCCATATGTTTATTGACTGGAGTGTTCCAAGGATCACACATTAAGAAACTGCAGAGCCAATGAAAAACATATTTAAAAGCATTTAAAATAGTTTGACTAAAAAATTCTAATCCCCGAAAGATTTTTTTCAGAAGTGGCTATCCATTGACGTCTTTCTAAGGCTGAGAAGGAATGATTGGCCCAAAGTGACCCATGCCTAAGGTAGGTCTTGAACTCATGGTCTCCCCATTTCCATTGCATTCTACCAGACAGACTAGCTGTTGTATAATTTCTCCTGCCCTTACTGCTGATCTCTCGACGTCCAAAATGTTCTGCTGTTCATGATTGATCAGCAAATAGAACCTTGGCTTAAATCACAAAGACAATCTCACACTACTCACCACCAGAGCCAACAAAACTTTTGCCAGACCCATCCTTGAATACAGCTCATCTGTCTGGAAACCATACCGCATCTCGGACATCAACACCCTCGAAAATGTACAAAGATACTTCACCAGAAGAGCCCTTCACTCCTCCACTCAAAACAGAATACCCTAGGAAAATAGACTAACAATACTGGGTCTAGAAAGCTTAGAACTACGACACCTAAAACACGATCTAAGAATTGCCCAAAAGATCATATGCTGCAATGTCCTGCCTGTCAATGACTACTTCAGCTTCAACCGCAACAACACAAGAGCACGCAACAGATTGAAACTTAATGTTAACCGCTCCAAACTTGACTGTAAAAAATATGACTTTAATAATCGAGTTGTTGAAGCGTGGAACTCATTACCAGACTCAGTAGTGTCAACCCCTAACCCCCAACATTTTTCTCTTAGATTATCCACGATTGACCTCTCCAGGTTCCTAAGAGGTCAGTAAGGGGCGTGCATAAGTGCACCAGTGTGCCTTCCGTCCCCTTTCCAATTGTCTCTCCTTTATCTCATATATCTGTCTTCCTTTTATATATCTTCTCCTCTATTCTTATATCTTTTCTTCTATCCTTTTCTTTATATATATTACTACACATCTATTCTCTTCAATATGTATTGTGTATTGGACAAACAAACAAACAAATAAACAAACAAACAAACAAATAAATGAATGAATGAATGAATGAATGAATAAATGAATAAATACATAAATAAAAACACAAAAATTCAAGGATTTCTTTATCCATAAAAGAAAAAAAGGAAAAGGAAAACAACGAAGTACAACAATCAACTTTTTGCTATCTTTGAAGGATGTCAAAAACTAAGCAGACCCTGCCATAATATGGGGAGGAGTAAGAGAGTAGGAGAAGAGGAGGAGTAACATAAGAACATAAGAAAAGCCATTGCTGAATCAGGCCAAAGCCCATCGAGTCCAGCATTCTGTGTCACCAATTGTCCATGGGGATCTTGAGCAGAAAGAGAAGGCAAAACCCTCCCTTTCCCCTGACCTCCAACAAAGGGTACCCAAGGGAATCCTGCCTGCCTCAACCAACATAGAGGCGGCACTTGGACATCCATTTCAATAACCACCGATACACTTGGCATCCATGAATCCATCTATTTTTTTTAAGAAAAAAATTATTTACAAATATAATACAAGGTACATAGAATACATAAAATATTACATCCAATAAGAAAAAATTGACAACACAAAACACAGAAAAAAGTACACAAGAAAAAACAAAGAAAAAAAAGAAGAAGAAAAAAAGAAAGGAGGAGGAGGAGGGAGAGAGGAAGGGGAAGAGGAAGGGGAAGAGTTTCACCTACGGGTCCATTCTGCTTAATGGCCATTCATCCAGAGCCATCTGTAGAATGTATGGTATTTATGTGTGTGTGTGTGTGTGTGTGTGTGTGTGTCAAATCCTGCAAAAAATATGACATCATGCTCAAAGCTCTACATTTGCATGTATAAAAAGGTCAGGTCTTCCATTGCAATAGTCCTGCCCACCATAAACATATATCCATTGTAAGATAAAATACAGGAAATAGTATAAGGGCAGACTAGATGGACCATGAGGTCTTTTTCTGCCGTCAGTCTTCTATGTTTCTATGTTTCTATCTGGCAAATTTGACATGCATACATATACAGCTGCCTTGATTCTCTCCCTTCCAAACTTTCCAGAAGCCTAATTCTCATTTTTCAATTAGCAAGAATAGAGCCAATTCTGGATGTTAGGGTTGGAGAAGAAGGAGAAGTTTCTTTGTTTTTTGGAAAATCCCACAAGTTCCTACAAGCGATATCATTTCGATTTTAGCCTGGTTCTTCTCCACGTAGCTAGGAATGTATTATTATCATTCTTATTATTGCTGTCTATTTATCAGCTGTCTCTTAAAACAAGTTCTTTAGGCAAGGTAAAACAAAACAAATTAGTTTTGTATAATTAAATACCAAATTAAGATCCTAAAACAACCCCAAAACTAGCACAAACATGATTAAATTCTGGCGAGGGCTTTGAAACGTAACAAGAACTAAAACCATCTCAGAACTAAAAATAGTTGTGCAAATGTCATCGGCAGCAAAGTCTTTGTAAGTCAAAACTGTGTTCGCCCAGCGTTAATCAGTTCAGCTAAAGACCTAATGCCCGCATTTCTGCAATGGGATAAACTTGGTTCGTTTAAACCTTGGCTTCTGTTATGCAGGCGAATGATGCTTGATTTCACTGTGTTTGGTGGAGTTTATGAGTCTTATGTATTATTGAAGCTCGGAAAATGGGTCAATTCAGTGACCAAGTTAAGTGTGTGGATGCAAGCCCTGAATTATACATTAGATCTTTAAACCTCCCCATTAATCTTTCAAAAGGATACGGCTCTTAAAGGTCCAGGAGATTTTTTTTTTTTAAGGGCCTGTCTGTCACTGAAAAGAGACAGACAAACAGCCCAAAAGAAAAGTGTCCCCAGACAAGAAATGCGTGCTTTGCCTCAGTTGCCTCTGGTGACAAGGAAATGGACAGTCATTAACCT
This sequence comes from Erythrolamprus reginae, assembly GCF_031021105.1. Lineage (NCBI taxonomy): Eukaryota > Metazoa > Chordata > Lepidosauria > Squamata > Dipsadidae > Erythrolamprus > Erythrolamprus reginae. The sequence continues at coordinate 401,620,574 of NC_091950.1, read as the reverse complement.
TCTCAGCAGGGACATTCAGTAATTTGTCTAATTAGATTTTAAAAAGGACGGGGCAGGGGAGCAAAGGCAAGGCAGGCATGGAGCAACTGAGGGTGAGTTTTCACAAATTGTGAGCTCTAAGCAACATTACAGGACATCTAGAACGTGTTAAGAGAACACTATCTTTGGTGAGAAGCTACCAAGGGTGAGTTCCTTCCAGTTTGGACTAGATCGTCTGAACTGTTAGTGACCTGCTGGTGACATCATTTTGGCATCAGGTATCTGGTTCTGTTTGAGCCGGTCCATGCTCAAGGCCATCTTTTTTTCTGAATTTTCAGCCAAGTTTACTGTGTTTGAATGGCTCCTCCTCGTTCTGTGTTGTGAAAAAAAGCCCTCCTTCCTGCCCCCGGGGGTTAATACCCATCCTCGAATACAGCTCATCTGTTTGGAACCCATATCTCATCTCAGACATTAACACCCTTGAAAATGTCCAAAGATACTTCACCAGAAGTATACTTCACTCCTCCACTCGAAACAGAATACCCTATGAGACTAGACTTTCAATCCTGGACCTAGAAATCCTGGACCTAGAAATACCCATCCTCGAATACAGCTCATCTGTTTGGAACCCATATCGCATCTCAGACATTAACACCCTTGAAAATGTCCAAAGATACTTCACCAGAAGTATACTTCACTCCTCCACTCGAAACAGAATACCCTATGAGACTAGACTTTCAATCCTGGACCTAGAAAGCCTAGAACTAAGACGCATTAAACAAGATCTAAGTATTGCCCAAAAGATCATATGCTGCAACGTCCTGCCTGTCAGCGACTACTTCAACTTCAACCGTAACAACACAAGAGCACACAACAGATTTAAACTGCTCCAAACCTGACTGTAAAAAATATGACTTCAGTAACCGAGTTGTCGAAGCGTGGAACTCATTACTGGACTCCATAGTGTCATCCCCAAACCCCCAACACTTTACCCTTAGACTATCCATGGTTGACCTATCCAGATTCCTAAGAGGTCAGTAAGGGGCTAGTACAAGTACACTAGAGTGCCTTCCGTCCCCTGTCCTATTGCTCTCTTATATCTCCTATTCCTTTCTTCTATTCCTACATCTCTTCTTCTATTCTTCCATTGATATGTTCTATTACTATATCTTCTTATCTATTCTTTCATAGATATATTTTACTATGAGTATCTCCTCTATAACCTTCATCAGATATTTTACTATGTGTATATATATCTATATATACCCACTAAAACTCTCATTGTGTATTGGAATAAATGAATGAATGAATGAATGAATGAATAAATAAATAAATAAATAAATACATAAATAAATAAATAAATTACTGACCTATATTTCTTCACCCAAAACACAGTTGATCAGATCCTCAGCTGTGTTTCGGGCTGAATCTACCTTTTATTTATTTTATTTATTTATTTATTTTGTCCAGTACACATAAATACACAATGAAGGTTATAGAGGATATAGTAGAGAAGAAATACAAGATATAGGAGAGACCAGTGTTCCCTCTAATTTTTTGGGGGGGTGGGCGGAAAGGTATAGTGTCTGAGCGGCAGTCCCTTCGGGACTGGGCGGCACAGAAATAATAAATAAATAAATAAATAAACAAACAAACAAACAAACAAACAAACAAAAAACCCACCCTGTTTTGCCTCAGAGAATTTCAAAATAAAATACTGTACTGTGTGTCTGTAACAGTGAGCTCATAATAGGGCAACTCTATCAATATCAAAATGCCACTTAAATAGTTGAGCTAGTTTCAAACTAGATTTTGATTTTCTTTCTCTCTTCCTTACTCCCATTCTTTTTCTTTCTCTTTTCCTTCCTCTCTTTTTTCTATCTGTTTCTCTCTCTTCCTCTCTTCCTCTCTCTCTCCTTCCCTCTCACTCTTTCCCTCTCGGCTTCTGGGCAGGTTTGGAAAACTCTGAGTTGATGATGATTTTTAAGTGAGCAATTGCTCACTGCTCAGCTTAGAGGGAACTATGGGAGAGACTATAGGACAAGGGACGGAAGGCACTCTAGTGCACTTATGTACGCACCTTACTGACCTCTTAGGAATCTGGAGAGGTCAACCATGGATAGTTTAAGGGTAAAATGTTGGGGGTTAGGGGATGAGACTACAGAGTCCGGTAGTGAGTTCCATGCTTTGTCAACCCAATTACTAAAGTCATATTTTTTACAGTCAAGTTTGGAGCAGTTAATATTAAGCTTAAATCTGTTGTGTGCTCTTGTGTTGTTGTGGTTGAAGCTGAAGTAGTCTTTGACAGGCAGGACATTGCAGCATATGATCTTGTGGGCAATACCTAGATCATGTTTAAGGCATCATACTTCTAAGCTTTCAAGACCCAGGATTGTAAGTCTGGTCTCGTAGGGTATTCTGTTTCGAGTGGAGGCATGAAGGGCTCTTCTTGTGAAGTATCTTTGAACATTTTCAAGGGTGTTAATGTCTGAGATGCCTTCAGAGTGTGTGCGGAAGTGAAATCGTATGAGGGTATGCGTGCGTGCGCAAAACATTGCAATGCAAACCGGTGGTGAAGGTAAGTGGAACCCACCCCTGGAAGGTACCATGAATGAGAGCTTCCTTCCTTCCAGCCAACCCAACTTGACTGTTATAATAAGAGCTGTAGACCAATGTATCTACAAGCTGCCAGCAAGGAGAAGGCTATATCTATGGGTTAATATTATAATGGTCCAATAGTCCCCCAATTTCAAATTATCCCTTCGAGCTCCACAAAACCCATTGACCTACTCTTTCATCCTACTTGAAGGTAAATTGGCTAAGTCCGTGCAGATCAGTTTAAGACTATGGGGAGAGAACGAAATACAGCCATGATTTTAATCCCAGCCGCATGGATCATCAACAACAGTTCAACACATCCTCACTGTGAAGTGAAAACAGAGCCAAGAATTCTATTGTCAAACTGTTTACTGCCAAAAATATAATACAACATAATAGGAATAGGTGAGGGAGCCAAGTTAGTATAGAGAAAGAAACCAAGATACAACACTCACCTACTTCAAGAGGCCAAACTGCACATAAGATTTCCTTCTCAGTAGCTGCATTCAGAGAACATGATTAACCAAGTAAAGTAGAGACCAAGTATCATGCTATGTACAATGAGTTGCTAGCTTTTTATGGCTTAATGTGCTCTGTGAATTCATAACCTTTGGTTAGTTTATGGTGCAATGTGTTGCCACTGCTCTGCAGAATACAATACAATGTCCTGTATTGTGCAAAGTAGACAACTTCAGCAGCCACCGCATTAAAACATTTCTGTATACTTAGTACAATCAGTCTCTCTGTCTCAGTTTTCTCATCTGTAAAATGGGTGTGCCTCCGGAAAGATGGAAGGAAGGAAGGAAGGAAAAAAGGAAGGAAGAAAAAGAAAGAAAGAAAGAAAGAAAAGAAAGAAAGAAAGAAAGAAAGACATATATTGTTTGTATTTACTATGTTATATGCCGCCCTGAATCGCTTCGAAAAGGGCAGCATACAAGTCAAATGAATGAATGAATGAATGAATGAACGAACGAACAAACGAACAAACGAACGAACGAACGAACGAACGAACAAACAAACAAACAAACAAACAAACAAATAAATAAATTTAACAGCAGCAGCCACAGTGGCCAAATGAAAAATTCCTTGCAGAAATGGGTAAATCACTATCCAGTTGTGATTATTACTGGCTCAGCCTGAATTACAGAGGACTGTAAAGAGACTCTGGAAAGAGTACAGAGAAGAGAAACAAAGATGATTAGGGGACTGGAGGCTAAAACATATGAAGAACGTTTGCAGTAACTGGATATGTCTAGTTTAATGAAAAGAAGAATGAGGGGAGACATGATAGCAGTGTTCCAATATCTCAGGGGTTGCCACAAAGAAGAGGGAGTCAAGCTATTCTCCAAAGCCCCTGAGGGTAGAACAAGAAACAATGGGAGGAAACTAAATAAGGAGAGAAGTATTATTTATTATTTATTGGATTTGTATGCCGCCCCTCTCCGCAGACTCGGGGCGGCTAACAAATCCAATAAATAATAAATAAGTAACTTAGAACTAAGGAAAAATTTCCTGACAGTTAGAACACTTAACCAGTGGAACAGCTTGCCTCCAGAGGTTGTGAATACTCCAATGCAAGAAGTTTTTAAGATGTTAGATAACCATTTGTCTGTAATAGTGTAGGGTTTCCTGCCTAAGCAGGGGGTTGGATTAGAAGACCTCCAAGACCTTCCAACTCTGTTGTTGTTGTTGCTGCTGCTGCTGCTATTGTGGCTGAAGGAATGTATAATATTCTTTCTCCAACCTAATATATATACATCATCAAAAAGTGGCAACGCAACAATACGATGAGCCAGGCAGTTTATGATTCAAATCGTGTCTTTGCCAGAACCTTTTTAAAAAATAGCTAATGTCTCTGTGCCCTCCCCACACCTGATAGTTGCTACCAGGATTAATGGATGCAATTTATCAGGACATGAAACAATTGCCCAGCTGGGAAAAAGGCCCACAGCTCAGTGGCACATCCTATACTTTATGCATGCTCAGGACAACTACAGAAGGAAACCTTGCAAGCCAATGATTCTTCCCATTATATCACACTTTCCCCTTGGGAACTGAAATGTGGCACATGTGTGGAGTTTCCAGTTTTTATTCCTAGAACCACCATGTTCTATGAGATAGAAACTCAGTCACTCCATGAGTGGAAGGAACTTGAACCCAGATCTCCTTCCCTGGTTCCAATTTATTTTTAAAAGAAAAACACCTTATCTGGTGTTCTCCAGATAATTAAGATTATAATACCCACAAACCAGCCATTCTGCAAGTTGTTATATTAGTTCGGAATGATGCAACTGGTAATCAGAGGTAATCTAGTTGAGAAAAAGTACATTGGCCCAGGCAACTTGATAGTTTTGACTATCCAAGCAATGACGTAACCCAAAGAACTCTCAGAGGGTGTGATATCTGTGTACCTGTTTTATTTGCTGACCCCAGCACTTCAGAATCTTGGTTGGGTTAGCATAAGTGAACCCAAGGCAGGGCCGTTCGGGAGAGCCTTCTTTGTAGTGGCTCCAGCTCCCTGAAACCAGTTACCTCCTGAAATTCAGACTGCCTCCACCCTACTGGCTTTCCAGAAAGCTATAAAGACCTGGCTTTACTAGCAGGCTTGGGGCCATTGATTGGATGGTGTACCATTGAGATCAGGCCATAAATGGCATGTATGGTTTTTCTTTACTGTGGGTTTTTAATTGTTTTAATTGCTTTTTAAAAAAATATATGTTTCAAAAAAAGAATAGAATATATCTTTATTACGGTCATAAGCCAGCAATAGACATCACTGTTTACAATATATTAATAGATAGATAGATAGATAGATAGATAGATAGATAGATAGATAGATAGATAGATAGAGACAGACAGACAGACAGACAGACAGACAGACAGACAGACAGACAGACAGACAGACAGACAGACAGAGATATATAGATATATAGATATATAGATATACTGTATAGATATATAGATTAGATATATAGATTAGATATATAGATATATAGATATATAGATATAGATATATAGATATAGATAGATAGATAGATAGATAGATAGATAGATAGATAGATAGATAGATAGATAGATAGATAGATAGATAGATAGATAGATAGATAGATAGATAGATAGATATATAGATACTGTATATAGATAGATAGATATATAGATACTGTATATAGATATATAGATATATAGATATATAGATATATAGATATATAGATATATAGATATATAGATATATAGATATATAGATATATAGATATATAGATATATAGATATATAGATATATAGATATATAGATATATAGATATATAGATATATAGATATATAGATATATAGATATATAGATATATAGATATATAGATATATAGATATATAGATATATAGATATATAGATATATAGATATATAGATATATAGATATATAGATATATAGATATATAGATATATAGATATATAGATATATAGATATATAGATATATAGATATATAGATATATAGATATATAGATATATAGATATATAGATATATAGATATATAGATATAGATATATGTCCTAATATTATACTATATGTTTTATTTATTCTTTTGGTTGTGAGCCGCCTAGAGTCCCTAGGGAGTTTGGAGGCATACAGATTGAATTACATACATACATGCATATATACGTACATACATAAAAAGACACCTAACCAAGTAATTTTAAAAATCTAATGGCTGTATATGCTGTATATGCATATGCAAAAATCTGGTGGCTGTATATGCATAATGTGTAAAGGGGGAATTGATTTTGTTTGTCTCAGTGGTTCAGTGGGTTATATGAACCCAGTCCATTGGATTACGGTTTAATATATTGAGAAAACCCAAACTGATGAGGCTTGTTACCAGGTTAAATAACCAGCCATGTTCACCCATGTTAAACCTTAAGCAATGTAAAATCTCACAATCAATGTCTATGTTCACATAACATGCTTACTCATATCCTGAGCTAACATTATGGCCAGACTGACAACAAATATGTGAAATCAATACCTGGATTCCCACTATACGATGAAATATACCACCTATACATTTTATAACCTAGTGCGCTCCGCGGATTCAACCTTAGATTTTATGCTGCTGAGCCCAAAGGATCTCCTTAGCTTACGTCATTTACAGGCTATTCTCTATTTCTGTATATAAGCAGATGGTTTTGTTCACATACTTATGCAAAGTCTTACACACTGATTGGCTGAACGGTTTGCACAATTCCTGCTTTCTTTAAACCTTTGCCTGGTCTTCGACGTTCCCTTTTCTTGCAGGTATAAGAGAACGCCAATAGCAGGACGAATATGTATATGCGGTAAAGGAGAAATGAGAAATAACTCACATGTTTTATTGTGCTGGGAGTTATACAGAATTTATAGGTCAGTGTATATTCTCCCCTTATTAGAGAGACTGCCAGGGAGAGCAGTCAATTTTCATGGAGGCTTTTTCCTCCAGGACTCAAACCCAGCTTCCACCTATGAAGTGGCAAAATTCTGTGTTGCTCAATGTCCACAAAGGGAGGGGGGAAGAGAATCGGTTACAGAATTATAGTTGACAACTTGTGCCAATTTTTTGGGAAATGTCTCTAACAATTTTTGGAAAATTATATTTACTCACATACTTATCGGCTCTCCACTTGTGTAAACTAAGGAGTGACCCAAACTGTTTGGGAACATGTTTTTTTTAGCAGGGATGTTATTATCCGCTATTAATATCAGAACTTTTTTTTTAATATATTGGGAACATGTTTTTTTAAACAGGGATGTTATTATCCACTATTAATATCAGAACTATTTTTTAATATTTTGTAAACAGTCATGTCTATTGCTGGCCTATGACCGTAATCAAGTTATATTCTATCCTTTTCTTGCAATCAAATACAGAAAACTTCCATTTTACTGTGCAACTTTTCAAATGTACCCTCTGCAAATACAGAGGATTCCCTTTAGGGCACTTCCTATAACTTTCAGAGATGCAGGGATATGATTAATCTCTACCCAACATCCCTTACCAAATTGCAATTTCAAATCTCCCAGGAATGTTTCCAAATGATCCTTGGCAAATTATTCCCCCCAAAAAAGCTACTGAATGCCCTAAAATGAACTAAGGTTCTTATTTTTTTTTCCTCTCTCTTCTGTTGCCTTTTCAGAAATGTGATCCACCCTAGCAGGGGGGGGGGATAAAACTCTTAGGAAACCTCCAGGTCATCTTTGCTTTGGAAAAGGTTAGAACAAACCTCTCTTCCCCCTCCCCCGAAAAGCCACCACTTTAATTTGTTTTGCTCCTGGACTTGGGTGACCAAATAAAGATACTGGATCTTTAAGAAAAGGACATAGAATGATGTAAAATTCCAGGGATGTTCCCTTCTTGCTAAGCATTAATTTCCAAAGTTCTCTCTCTCTCTCTCTCTCTCTCCTTCTCTCTCCCTCTCTCCCTTTCTCTCCTTTCTACCTCTTTCTCTCTCCATCCATCCCTCTCTCCCACTCTCTCTCCATCCCTCTCTCTCTTTCTCTCTTTCCCTCTATCCATCCATCCCTCTCTCCCTCTCCCTCCCTTTCTCTCTCCACCCCTCTCTCTCTCTCTCTCTTCCTCCCTCCCTCCATCTATCCCTCTCCCCCCTCTCTCTCCATCCCCCTCTCTCTCTCTCCCTCCATCTATCCCTCTCTCCCTCTCTCTCTCTCCATCCCTCTCCCTCCATCCATCCATCTCTCCCCCCCCTCTCTCTCTCCATCCCTCTCTCTCTCCCTCCCTCCATCCATCCCTCTCTCTCTCTTCCTTTCCCTCCCCCCTCTCTCTCCATCCCTCACTCTCTCCCCCTCCCTCCATCTATCCCTCTCTCCCTCTTTCCATATTTCCCTCTCTCCCTCTCTTTCCATCCCCCCCTCTCTCTCCCTCCATCCATTCCACTCTCCCTCCCTCTCTCTCTCTCTCTCTCACACACACACACACACACACACAAAGGGAAGACCTAGGTATATCTCCTAATCCCCCTTCCCCATCCAAGAGAGCTGCCAAATGACTGAAAGTCAACATCCCCATCCTCCCAGGGACCAATGCCTTGCTTTTAAATTTCTCCACCAGGCAACTGGAGGAGGAGTGCGTTCTTGGAAACCCCGAGCCAAGTCTCAAGAGCTTCCCTTCAGGAAGCCCTCTGGGTGATTGTCTCCTTTCCTTTACGGAAAGAAAACAAATCACAGAGAGAGAGTATCTGAGGGGGTGCCTGGGAGTCCCTCATCTGCCTCACCACCATCCACCTTCTGCTCTCCCCACCCCCAACCCCACTCACTCACAGGCTCCCGTTCTCCCCAACCCCCAGATCTTTGCAAAGGGAGACTACCAAGCCCAGTCAACAACAGACACAACAGATGGGATTGCAGCCAAAAAGCCTCTTGCTAAGCTTTTCTGCACCCTCCCCACCCCTCTTCCTCCTCCTCCTCCACCCCCGCCGCCTCTCCTTTAGGCAATTGCAGGGCTTCGGTCGCCAGTTCTCTCTCCCCACGGGCCCCCCACTTTCCTCCATCCTCGGCCCAAAGCAGGCGAGATTGCCCACCCACCCCCTCCACCGCCTCCTGCCTTCTCCTACCTTGCTGGGGAATTCTGCGCCCTTGTGATCTTGTGTCCGTGCCAGTCACTGCAGCTGGGTTTGGCCTCCGCCTCTCTCCTTGCCAGCCGCTTCTTCCCCCCTCTACTGGATTCCCCGGGATCTCAGCCTTGGCTCGGATCCTTTGGCCCCGGCTCCGTCCCGGGCTTCTTCCGCCGGCCGAGCTGGCTTCTTCAGCGATCGCCCCGCCGTTTCTCCCGTCGGAGCATCCCCCAGTGAACGGCTCCTGAAGTGCTGGACAGCTCAGGACCATAGAGTCAGCCGCGGAGTGGTGCAAGACCGTCACCTGACTCCCGGCGTTCAACCTTCCACAGAGCCCCCTAATGACGGAGAAGAGAAAGGAAGCCGTAAAGACGCTGAAAGGGGAAAAGAGAAAAAGCTGTGTGTAGGGCAGTGTTTTTCAACCAGTGTGCCGTGAGACATGGTCAGGTGTGCCGCGAAGCTCAGAGAAAGAAAGAAAGCAAGAGAGAGAGAGAAAGAGAACAAGAGAGAGAGAGAAAGCAAGAGAGAAAGAGAACAAGAGAAAGAAAGCAAGAGAGAGAGAGAGAGAGAACAAGAGAGAGAGAGAAAGCAAGAGAGAAAGAGAACAAGAGAAAGAAAGCAAGAGAGAGAGAGAAAGAGAACAAGAGAGAGAGAGAAAGCAAGAGAGAAAGAGAACAAGAGAAAGAAAGCAAGAGAGAGAGAAAGAGAGAGAAAGAAAGCAATAGAGAGAGAGAAAGAGAGGGAGGGAAGGAGAGAGAGAAAGACATAGAGGGAGGGAGGGAGGGAGAGAGAAAGAGAGCAAAAAAGAGAGGAAGGAAGAGAAAGAAAGAGGGATGGAGAGAGAAAGAAGGAAGGGAGAGAAAGAGGGAGGGAGAGAGAAATAGAGCGAAAGGGAGAAAGAGAGAGAGAGTATTTTTTTTGTCCAAACTTTTTTTAGCCCCCACCCTACCCCCGCTCAATGTGCCCCAGGGTTTCGTAAATGTAAAAAGTGTGCCGCGGCTCAAAAAAGGTTGAAAATCACTGGTGTAGGGTAATCCAGTTTTAATAGAGCAGTGTTTCCCAACCTTGGCAACTTGAAGATATCTGGACTTCAACTCCCAGAATTCCCCAGCCAGCAAATGCTGGCTGGGGAATTCTGGGAGTTGAAGTCCAAATATCTTCAAGTTGCTAAGGTTGGGAAACACTGTAATAGAGAATAGAATAGAATTCTTTATTGGCCAAGTGTGATTGGACACACAAGGAATTTGTCTTTCTTGCATATGTTCTCAGTGTACAGAAAAGAAAAAGATATATTTGTCAAGAATCATGAGGTACAACAGTTAACGATCGTCATAGGGGTCAAATAAGCAATCAGGAAACCATTAATATTAATAAAAATCTTAGGATACAAGCAACAAGTTACAGTCATGTAAAAATGGTACTAACAATTAATTGTAATATAGAATGAAATAGTAAATAGTATTACTAATAACTTTTTTCTTTTCCTTTTGTATAAGCATAGAATATTTTAAAATATGAAGAAATTTAATTAATAAGTTTAATATTAAAAATATAGAATTAAATTTAATAAGAATGTAACTTACATGTGTGGCATTTCTGCTTTGACCTGATTACAGTTAGGATTTTTATATATTTGTATTAGTTAGACTTCTACGACAAGCGGAGCAATGGTAGCTCCTTAAATGTTAAGTGTTGTATGTCCTTGTTTGTCCTTTTGAAAATTCAATAAAAATATTTTTTTTAAAAAACAAGTTACAGTCATACAGTCCTAAGTGGGAGGAAAAGGATGATAGAGAATGAATGAATGACGCGAAAAATGAATGATGAGAAAAAAACTAATAGAAATAGAAGTGCAGACTTAGTAAACAGTTTGACAGTGTTGAGGGAATTATTTGGTTAGTAGAGTGATGGCATTCAGGGAAAAACTGTCCTTGTGTCTAGTTGTCTTGGTGTGCAGTGCTCTGTAGTGACATTTTGAAGGTAGGAGTTGAAACAGTTTATGTCCAGGATGTGAGGAGTCCGTAAATATTTTCACAGCCTTCTTTTTGACTTGTGCAGTATACAGGTCCTCAATGGTCCTTTAATGGTGCAAGAGCGTGCCTCTGTGTGTGTGTGTGTGTGTGAGTGTGTGAGTGTGTGCCTGGAACCCGCATTGCATATCAGACATTAATACAATTGAGAGAGTCCAGAAATATTTCCCAAGAAGAGTCCTTCGCTCCTCCACTCGCAACAAAAACCCTTATTCCAACAGACTTGAAATACTGGGATAAGACAATTTACAACTACTATAGCCTCTGAACTGATCTCAATGTAGTTCATAAAACCATATGCCAAAATGTCCTTCCTGTTAATGACTACTTCACCTTCAACTGCAGCAACACGTGAGCACGTAATAGATACAAACTAAATGTAAACTTCTCTAAATTCGACTGCAGAAAATACGACTTCAGCGATAGAGTGATCAATGCCTGGAATGCACTACCTGACTCTGTTGTTTCTTCTCCAAACCCCAAACACTTTAATCTTAGTTTGTCTTCAAAGAAAAAAAACAAAGTCCAGTTGCCTTTTGAAAAAAACACTTTTGGGACTTCTAGCAAGATATGGAGCCATCATGCAAAATTCTGGTTGGCCACTAGAGGGGAGGAAAGAATCAAACTGTTTTGTATTCCTTTGCTGACAAATTTGGTGCTTGTCTAGATTTTGCAGCTCTGATATATTAAACTGAATTTAAGGAATCAGACAGGCAGCTGGGCTCTCTTCTCAGAATTGCTTTCCATCATTTCCCCCCACTCTCTATAAAATATTCCATTTTATCTATTAAATTATTTATTTATGACATGTATCTGACCGCCTGAAACCAACCAGACGGTAGGCATCTTATAGAATATTAAAAACAAGAATGCAAAAATCAGGATAAGAATGAAATAAATTTCATTTTGATAAATTTTATAAATAAATAAAAATAGCCATAGAGTGCTGTACTGCAGGCCACTGAAGCTGACTTGTAGATCTGAAGGTCAGCGGTTCAAATCTCATCACCGGCTCAAGGTTGACTCAGCCTTCCATCCTTCCAAGGTGGGTAAAATGAGGACCCGGATTGTGGGGGCAATAGCCTAGCTCTGTTAAAAAAGTGCTATTGCTAACATGTTGTAAGCCGCTCTGAGTCTAAGGAGAAGGGCGGCATAAAAATTGAATAAATAAATAAATAAATAAATAAAATATTTCCTGAGCACACGATATGTTCCAAGAACTGGGATTCTTTTTTAATTTTCTTTTATTTGTTGCATTTATTTATTTGCACTTAAGATAAAACTGGATTTTTTTCTGAGCTAGTTGGAATTTTCATGTGGTTTACTGATGGATGGTTCTATTTTGACCATATAAGGTCAGCCTTCAGCCATTGAACAATGGCAATTACAATACAGGAGATGAATATTGAATTCACCTTGAATAGTGTTTTGTTTGTTTAACTGGTTAATGGATGCTTCCAGTATCAAGGAGGAAACTCTGAAACTTCCTGTTTTACTGCAGATTCTGATTATAATAATAATAACAACGACAGAGTTGGAAGGGACCTTGGAGGTCTTCTAGTCCAACCCCCTGCTTAGGCAGTGTTCTGTCTGGGTTTTCCCAGACCTCAACACCAACTGAAAAAACAGCCAGACACTCTGGTAAAAGCCAACAGTATTTTATAGCTGGAAAAAATAAGCACAAAGGAAAACCTGTCTTCACAACAGACAGGCTATAATACGTTACAGCAGGGTCCTGATGTCCAGTCAATACCACAAGCTTCTTGCTGGCACCCCCCCCCCCCAAGGTTTCAATAGTCCAAGGCACAAACCAGGATTGTAAGCCACCAAAGTTCACAGACAGGTCTCACGAATCTCCAAGATAAAACTCCACAAGCCAGGAAGGGTGGGTCCGCCTTTTATCCTTTCCCAAGAGCACCACACCCAAACCCAGCTGTGACCTCTAATGCTGGAAATACTTAGCCAATTGAGTCCGTCTCTGATTAGCTCTCCTTTGTCGCATATCTATGATGTCTTGAGCATTTTCCCCTAAGGAATCCAGGCTGCTTGCTGGGGAGAGCTCCCCCTGGTGGGACTCTGGCTGTCCTTCTTCTTCAGCCTGGGATTCCTCTTCCTCGTCAGTCTGCACCTCCTGTTCCTCAGCCTCTCCCTCTGAGCTGGAAACCGACAGAAGGTCAGCCATTCCCGGAGGGGTCCCAGACTGAACCACAACAGGCAGGAAACCCTACCCTACTTCAGACAGATGGTTATCTAACATCTTCTTAAAAACTTCCAGTGTTGGAGCATTCACAACTTTTGGAAGTAAGCTGTTCCATTGATTTATTGTTCTAACTGTCAGAAAATTTCTTCTTAGTTATATGTTCTTCGCTCTTTGTTGTTTCCACCCATTGCTTCTTGTTCTACCTTCAGGTGCTTTGGGGGATAGTTTGACTCCCTCTTCTCTGTGGCAACCCCTCAGATTTTGGAACACTGCTATCATGTCTCCCCTGATCCTCCTTTTCATTAAACTAGCCATGCTCAGTTCCTGCAACCGTTCTTCATATGTTTTAGCCTCTAGTCCCCTAATCATCTTTGTCGCTCTTCTCTGCACTTTTTCTGCCGTCAGTCTTCTATGTTTCTATGTTTCTAGAGTCTCAACATCCTTTTTGCATTGTGGCGACCAAAATTGATTGTGCCATTGATATCTGTGAACAAGGAGGAGGCTAATAAGGAACTATCTGACATTTTTGAAAAACAAATGCAAAGATATTAGGAGATGAGTGCCAACAAAGAGATTTCATGCCATAAGAACTGTGTTGAATCAGAGCAAAATTCAGTCTAGGCCAGCATCCTATTTATATATTCTTTTTTAAAAGCCTCTAAGACGTAATAAGGCCAATAGACAACTTTGGTTTTATAGCCAGTCAAATGTAAGCAGGTAATAGTTAAACACATTTTGGCTTACTTCAGGAGCAAAAAATATTTTGGCCCAGGGCACTTTTGGAATATACAGTAGATGCACTTATAAAATAGATGCCATCAGGGTTTGCCTATGTCAAGGTTCCAGGTAATGCCCCCCCAACCAAGTAAAATTCAGAGGCAATCAGCTCTTCACAGATCCATTTTATTGGAGATGTCATATTGGCCCATCTGGTAAAATCCGAATCTAAAAGCTCCTGGATTTTCCCCACCCAAAACTAAGTCCAAGTCCCTTTCCCTGCACTCACATGTTCATCACATGGTCCAATCAATCCACCATCCCAACTGGGGATGCCTCCCAGGCACACCCATCCTGGTGTAGGCTGAAGGTCCTTGACTCTCAGAGAAAAGACCGACAGGGCCACCTTCTGCCTCATACCTCTCAACGGCCAATAAGGGCCCACAGAGTTGGCCTTCTCTAGGTCCCGTCCGCCAGATAATGCCAGTTGGTGGGACCATTGGGCAAGGCCTTCTCTGTGACAGCTCCGATGCTTTGGAACCAACTGCCTCCAGAGATCCACGTTATCCCCACCCTACTGGTCTTTCAGAAAGCCATTAAGATCTGGCTTTTCCGGCGGATCTGGGATCATGAATTATTGAGAGTATGTATGGGGTTCAGGGTTATTAGAAACATAGAAACATAGAAGATTGACGGCAGAAAAAGACCTCATGGTCCATCTAGTCTGCCCTTATACTATTTCCTGTTGTTTCTTATTATTGTTTATTTATTTATTAGATTTGTATGCCACCCCTCTCCATAGACTCGAATTGTTGTTCTTGTAACCTATGTTTTATACTGATTTTTAATTATTGTTATTTTGTAAGCCAGTCAGAGTCCAATTGGTGTTGAATGGTATATTTATTTATTTATTTATTTATTTATTTATTTATTCATTCATTCATTCATTTATTTATTACTGCCCAATCTGAAGAACTCAGGGCGGCTTACAATAATAAAATAAATACATAATTAAACAATCACAATCACATGCATGCATGCATACCATTCATTCATTCATTCATTCATTCATTCAAAAGAATGTTGTTATGGCTAAATAACTCTACCAACTCCATACAACCTGCCTCCCATTTTCCCACTATACTAAGTGTGGCAGCCTGGAAGACCCAAAAGAAAAGATGGCTTCCAGGGCTGACAGCCTAGTCATAAGAGCACTGCACACCAAAACAACTAGGCAAAAGAACAGTTTTTCCCTGAATGCCATCACTCTGCTAAACAAATAATTCCCTCAGCACTGTCAAAATATTCACTAAGCATTGCTATTATTATAAAGTCTTCTCATCGTTCCTATCACCCATCTCCTCCCATTTATGACTGTATGACTGTAACTTGTTGCTTGTATCCTTATGATTTATATTAATAGCAATTGTTCCTTGTTTGCTTATTTGTACCATATGACAATCATTAGGTGTTTGCATATGTATCATATTCCTTGTATGTCCAATCACATTTGGCCAATAAAGCTATCCTATTCTATAATACCCATAAACTGGAATTAGTGATCGTCTTCTACCATTAGGCCTTTTAAATAAAGGAATCCACAGGATAGGCTCAAATGATGGTGGCCACAATGGTTCATTTGAAACTGGATCTTTTTATTAGGAGTACCGTACATGTCACATATATGCTCTGGCCCTGCTCCTGCCTCAAGGACTGTGGATGTGGGGGAGACATCCACATGCTGCAGGCCTGTTTGCCCCGGTGGAATTTGCTGATGAAGGCTCCTCTGACCAAGAAGACATGAGTGACAGGGAGGAGGAGAGTGTGGCAGACAGCTCAGAAGGAGATCAATTATCTAGCTCCTCCTTGGATTCAGAACAAGAGTTAATGATACAGCCACGCATGCGGAGAGCGATGCATAGGCAACAACAACTGAGAGATTATTATCAAAGAAAATGAGGCCACCTGTGGTTGAGTGGGGCTGTGGTAATTAGTGAGGCTGCTATAAATAGCAGCCTGTGGGTTTGGCCATTGTGGAGGATTATCTGATCGTTGTGTTTCATGACTGCTTTACTGACCTTGACCTTTTGTGTGCTGATTTTTCCCCGCTTTGAAACTAAACCAGAGCAAAGTGTGTTTCACTTTGTGAAAGAAGAAGGACTGTGAATTGCCTCACAGCTGCAAGCTAAGTATCACAGAACTGACAAGGGACTTGTACAAATTACCAGTTTGTTTGGAGACCAGTGCTCTTTGCTATACCAAAAGAGGGCTTAGTTTAGGTGAATTTTCATTATAAAGAACATTGTTTTGAATTTTCAAACGTGTGTGTGTCTGAAATTTGTACCTGTGAATTTTTGGGAGGATTCTACCAGAGAACCCGACAGAACACATATATAAACAAATAGCTAGACATTCAAGAATACCATCCTGGCGCTTTTAACTAAATCCTCTGGGTACCTTGCTTAAGTGAGATATTTGTGTGGCACAAACATAGCTATTGAAATAGAAGAAACTAGTCTTCTACAGCATGTCACCTTCCTGTTTACTTTATTT
This sequence comes from Erythrolamprus reginae, assembly GCF_031021105.1. NCBI lineage: Eukaryota > Metazoa > Chordata > Lepidosauria > Squamata > Dipsadidae > Erythrolamprus > Erythrolamprus reginae. The sequence goes on along the minus strand of NC_091950.1, from coordinate 401,603,901 downwards.
TATTAAATTTATAAATGTCAGGAAGGTGGAACAGGAAGATATTATAAGAAGTAAGATATCTGAAATCTATTCATGTCTTCAACTGCCAGACTATTTGTTCCAGATTCAACATGTTGCACTATTTCAATTACCTGATTGAATGGATCACATATTTTTAAAAGAAACATTTCTGTGTACAGGACAGTATGAACTCAATCAGTCCATGACCCAATAAAATTTTGTGGGTGGGTTTTGGAAGCAGAAAGTCACACTAAATGCCTATGGAGATTCTCAGTCATCCAGGTGATAGAAACATAGAAACATACAAGATTGACGGCAGAAAAAGACCTCATGGTCCATCTAGTCTACCCTTATAATATTTCCTGTATTTTATCTTAGGATGGATATATGTTTATCCCAGGCATGTTAAATTCAGTTACTGTGGATTTATCAACTACGTCTGCTGGAAGTTTGTTCTAAGCATCTACTACTCTTTCAGTAAAATAATATTTTCTCACTTTGCTTCTGATCTTTCCCCCAACTAACCTGAGATTGTGCTCCCTTGTTCTTGTGTTCACTTTCCTATGAAAAACACTTCCCTCCTGAACCTTATTTAACCCTTTGACATATTTAAATGTTTTGATCATGTCCCCACCTTTTGCTTCTGTCCTCCAGACTATACAGATTGAGTTCATTAAGTCTTTCCTGATAATTTTTAAGCTTAAGACCTTCCACCATTTTTGTAGCCCGTCTTTGGACCCGTTCAATTTTATCAATATCTTTTTGTAGGTGAGGTCTCCAGAACTCCAGAACTGAACACAGTATTTCAAATGTGTTCTCACCAGCGCTCTATACAGCGGGATCACAATCTCCCTCTTCTTGCTTGTTGTACCTCTACCTCTGATGGTTGTGCCAAAGGTGTTTTATCAAGAGGCAACTAGATTTTCTGCTTTTTCTTTGAAGATGTTTTATTTCTCATCCAGGAAGCTTCTTCAGTTTCTTGAATGAGAAGTAAAACTGAACAAGCTTCTTTGGATGAGAAGCGAAATGTCTTCAAAGAAAAATCAGAAAGTCCAGTTGCCTCTTGAAAAAGCAACTTTGGATAACACTAAGTGCATTTATAATCTTCATTTTGACAATCGAGAGCCCCCAATGCCTTTCTCCAGATATGACCTACTATCCCATGAACCTGTACACCATGAGAATATTGGCAAGATTTAATGCCAATATTATCCGAGTTTGCAGAGAGGGGCGGCATACAAATCTAATTTATTTATTTGTTTGTTTGTTTGTTTTGTCCAATACGCAATGAGGGTTTTAGTGGGTATACATCTATATATACGTAGTAAAATACATAATGAAGGTTATAGAGGAGATACTCATAGTAAAATATATCTATGAAAGAATAGAAAAGAAGATATAGTAATAGAACATATCAATGAAATAATAGAAGAAGAGATATAGGAATAGAAGAAAGGTATAGTAGATATAGGAGAGCAATAGGACAGGGGACCGATGGCACTCTAGTGCACTTGTACTCGCCCCTTACTGACCTCTTAGGAATCTGGATAGGTCAACCATAGATAATCTAAGGGTAAAGTGTTGGTGGTTTGGGGATGACACTATGGAGTCCGGTAATGAGTTCCACACTTCGACAACTCGGTTACTGAAGTCACATTTTTTGCAGTCAAGTTTGGAGCGGTTAATATTAAGCTTAAATCTGTTGTGTGCTCTTGTGTTGTTGTGGTTGAAGCTGAAGTAGTTGCCGACAGGCAGGACGTTGCAGCATATGATCTTGTGGGCAATACTTAGATTTATAAATAAATAAATCTCTTTCCCCACTGACCAGGCAGACAGCAATAGGTGTGATTTGACCATAAAAGTCCATTCATGTTTGGGAGATATGTTTTATGTGACCAGGCGCTCCTTGTGATGGAGATGTTTTCTTTTTCAGTCTCTTTTTCTCAGTAGTTGTTTGGTTTTTTTAAGATCAGGTAGTTGTTATGAGTCAGGACTCAAGTACTGATCCCAACTGCAAAGAAGAGACCCTAGCAGAACCTGTGTAATGTCAGCCTCAGGAAACCAAGTCAAGAACCACATGAGGCTGATCAAAAACAGGCACTACCTGGACAGCTGGAGCAGTCAGATAAGAATGACATAAGACTTCCCAACCCCTGCACACAGTATTTATAGAGGAGAGTAGAACAGAGAGCTTTCTTGCCAAGAAGGAAGTAAATCTCTTGGTTAATGACAGCTGGCTGCAGAGGCAATCCTGACCCATGTCCTTTTGCTGGCTCTTGCATGACAAATTATGTGGGTTCTGCAACTGAAATTCTGACCTCTGGACTGTCTGACCCTTAACCCAACTCTTGGAGTGTTGGACTGACTTTGGACTATTTTCTATGCTATTTTTAAAAAATTAACTATTCAAGCAACCATCTGTCATGGGTCTGTTTTGATTTGCATGTTCTGATTGTTGTTATCTCTTTGGCCTTGAGTAAACTGAAGCATAGCAACTACCATAGTAAACTACCATAGCAACTATGTGAGTATTTGAACCACTAGCAGGACAGTAGGCAAAACAGAACAAGTGACTGAGATTTGGTGTTTCTACAATACCACTGTGGTAGGGTTCATCCTAACCTATCTGGAACAAAATCTAATCCTCTGAAAAGGGGGGACATGATCGAAACATTTCAATATGTTAAAGGGTTAAATAAGGTCCAGGAGGGAAGTGTTTTTAATAGGAAAGTGAACACAAGAACAAGGGGACACAATCTGAAGTTAGTTGGGGGAAAGATCAAAAGCAACATGAGAAAATATTATTTTATTGAAAGAGTAGTAGATCCTTGGAACAAACTTCCAGCAGACGTGGTTGATAAATCCACAGTAACTGAATTTAAACATGCCTGGGATAAACATATATCCATCCTAAGATAAAATACAGAAAAGAGTGTAAGGGCAGACTAGATGGATCATGAGGTCTTTTTCTGTCGTCAGTCTTCTATGTTTCTATGGAGATTCAGTTTTTTGTTCAACTGGTCCTTTTCTTAAGTATTCCTACAGTACATGAAATCCCCCACTGCTCGTTTAAGAATGTCAGAACAGAGCCAGGTGCCTTTCGATGTGCTTTCATACAGGCAGGACATCAAATAAGAGAGATACATGTGTGAACAATCTAAGGGAGAATAAGAAGTTATATTGCAAAAGGGAGCAATAGAAACCTAAACAAGCAAGACGTTAAATAAGCAGATTAGAAAACTGAAATGGCAAACAAGGCATGCGCTGTTGCAGACATTAAATTTTCCCACGTTCAGTACGAATTACCCCTGTGTAAAATCTATCGAAGCTTTTTCTTTAAAAAAAAACTTGTCAACTTCATGATGTATGTATTTCAACTCCCAGAATTCCCCAGGCAGCCAATAACACTGTTTTAAGTCATTGTAACTTACTCCCAGATAAAGGCCTATAAAATCACAACCATCTTGTGTAAGAGAGTTTATTATTTACTATTTCAGCTCGTGTGCCTTTCTACCCCTTGAATATATGATCACATGGTTAAGACTGAACTTTGGAAAGTGAATTAGGGACAGGTGTCTTTTTTATACTTGTTTGTTTGGTGAATTTATAAACTGCTGTTTAGGATGTAATTCCCAGGGTGGGCTATTATTCACATAATTAATCTTGTCTTTTACAAAAAGGCACCCTCCCTACTCACAAGCATCTCAAAGTGTAGAATTATTTGCTGAGCATTTTTCTCACCATTTCCATCCCACTATCTCTTCCAGAGAGATGGAGCGGGGGGGGGGGATGCTTGCATTTTTTACTTACAAAAAACTGCTGGGGAAAAGGAATGTGGTTTTCTTTGCCTTCATAGAATTTGAACATTGCGACGGTGGGAGCTTGGTGCGTTGCTGCTGCGCAGTGTGGTAAATCACAGCAGATGAATTAAAATCCCCCAAATAAACCGGTAAATGGCAATCATAAAACCTCCAAACACCCTACATAAATCAGGGAGGAAGGAAAATCTTTTTCAACAGGCTTGCAGAGGGAGAGAAGGCTCTATTTAAGGAAGCCCTGTCTCTATGAAAAAAGAGTATATCAAGATGCAGGGATGGAGAATTGGGCATTTGGAGCTCTCGGGGTCATACAAATGACAGGTAGAAGAGCAAGTGGCAGAAAATAGGTCACAAATATGTCAATATAAAGCAGAAATTGGGGAGGCAGCTTTTATTACTTTTGATCCAAGGAAGAAAGTCATTGCTTTCTGTTGTGGTTAGCTCTGGCCCAGCTCCTGCCCCAAGGAATGTGCAGGTGGGTGTGGGAGAGACATCCACATGCGGCAGGCCTGTTTTGCTCCCAGTAGAATCTGCCGACGAAGTCTCCTCTGACCAAGGAAGTGTGAGTGACAGGGAAGAGGGGAGTTTGGCAGACAACCCAGGAGGAGATCAGTCATCTGTATCATCCCTGGATTCTGAACAAGAATTAATTACACATCCACGCATGTGTAGAGTGATGCATGGGAGACAACAACTGAAGGATTATTACAAGAGAAAATGAGGCCACCTGTGGTTGGGTGGGGCTGCTGTAATTAGTGTTAGAGATAAAAGTACAGCCTGGTGTTTTAGCCTCATGGCAGTTTATCTGATTCATTGTTTCATCAAGATCGTGGTTTTTGCTCTTCAGGATTGTGGGTGTGGACTCTCTGGACTTTAGAATTTGGCTCAATTTCCTTACTGGGTGAGCAATTTCCTTACTGGGTGAGCAATTGGACTGCATTTAACTTGTGCCTTGTGTGTACCAGAAAATCTCTTTGACATTTAAAAGGGGAGCTGTTTCTGTTTTTCTGTTTATAAAAACCATTGGGTTTTCCTTTTATTGTGTGGTGTGTGTCTTCCTGGACTAATTACCCTGTAATTACGAGTGGTTGAGACACACCGGCAGAACAGCGTTCTGTTGTGTCCAAAGAACAGTTAGGTTTTGTAACTGCCCCACATCCTTTGGGCGGGAAAATATTGTATCCTGATTGGTTGGCTCAGCCTGGCAGCCCGGCATATAAATAGCTGCCAGGCACGGCCATGTTGTTCTTGTTCTATTTTCTGTAACCGTTATATACTGTTAATAAAGAATCGTTCTTACCCAAGTCTGCAATCCTTCACTCCGCTAAGGATCTAACAATTGGCGACGAGGAAACGTGCACCACCAGACAAGGTAACCAGGGAATTCCCTCTGCTGCCTCGGGTATCCCTGACCACCTTTACCACCGTGCCACTGCCGCGCCATTGGCCACCGCCGCCGAGCTCCTTATCTGCTCCGCAACCAGGGAAACCCCCTCAATATCGTCACTGAGGTTTCCCTGCCGCCCACGCAGCCGCTGCTGAGCCTCAGCTGTTTGGTGGGAAAAGGAGACCCCCCCGGGTTGCCGCCGGATGCCTGCGCTGCTGCTGCTGAGCTGCTCAACACCTCGACGGCCAGGGAAACCCCCCAACATCACCGCCAAGTTTTTCACCTGCTTGGCGGTCTCCGGGGTTTCCCCCAACGCCCACGCTACCGCCACCAACGCTGACGAGCTGCTCAACACCTCAGCGGCCAGGGAGACCCCCGACATCACCGCTGAGTTTTCCCACCTGCTCCTCGGCCTCCGGAGTTTCCCCAAATCCTCTACGCTACCAGGAAAAAAAAAAAACCTCATCATTGCAGCCCAACTTCTCAGCTGCCCAGCGGCCCCAAAAATAAAATAAATAAATAAATAAAAAATTATTTCTCCCACTGCCTCGGTTCCGCTACCGCTGTAGCCATCACCAGGCTCCTCAACTGCGCAGTGGCCCAAGATCCTTCACCACCTCTGTGGAACCACATATCTGTTAGGACGCGCCTGCTCGCTATTGCTCACCAATATGGTGAGCCACGGTTCTTTTCCTGCGTCCTTTGACCCGTTCGACCCCAGTAATGACACCTGGGAAAGCTTCCTAGACCGTTTCGAATGCTATCTAAAAGCACAAGATCTCAATGAATTATCAGAAGCTCGCCGAACTGCATGTTTTTTGAATGCCTGTGGCAAACCCATGTTCCGCATGGCATGTGCCCTCGTGGCACCCCAGGTGGTTTACGAGGTCCCCTGGGACGAATTGATGGACAAACTAAAAAAACATTATGCTCCCGCCCCATCTTTCATTTCATGCCGCTTTCATTTCAGGCGTCGTATCCAGGCTGAAGGGGAGTCAATCACTCAATACGTGGCTGCCCTTCGGGATGCCGCGAGAGACTGTGATTTCGAAAATCTAGAACGTTCCCTGTTGGAACAGTTGGTTTGCGGGGTGCGAGATCTGCAGCTTCAGCGCCGACTCCTGGCCCATTCCAAGCTCACCCTCACCATAGCTATTGATGATGCCTGCGCCGCAGAGACGTCATTCCACTCGTCCGCTGACATACAACGCCGTATTCCGGAAACGGTGAAATCTCCTCCACAACCGGGCATTCACGCGACAACCTGTTCCCATACTGATATCACCAACCAAAGTGAAACTGTCGCTCGACTCCGTACCACCACCAACCGCCGCCGCACACCAACCCATGGAACAAACCAGAGGACCACAACAACACAACGGCAGACTTACCCACCGTGCCCCAGCTGCGGAGATCCACACCCTCGCTCATCCTGCCAATTTCGCACGGCAACCTGTTACAGCTGCGGAAGAGCGGGTCACCTAGCAAGAGTCTGCCGTTCGACTCCCAACCAGCCCACCAGCCATACCGCACCATCATACAACACACACCGTCTACCAGAACGCCATGGCGACTGCTTCGCCACAAAACCTGATCGAGAGCTATTTGATGGGGAAGAAGAAGTATTTTTAGCAGCTGGAGGTGGGACCAAAAAAATTTCTTTGGTTGTAAACATTGAAGGGTCACCCCTAGAAATGGAGGTGGACACCGGGTCCGCTAGAAGTTTGGTGTCCTGGGACACATTTTCACACCTTGTGGCAGACCCATACCAAGCCAAATTGGGCCCAACTAGTGTAAAACTGAGGGACTATCAGGGAAACCTAATTCCCACCAAGGGGGAGGGGAATTTTCATGTTAAAAAAGGGGCACATTCTGGAATTCTTCCATTAATAATCGTAACCAAACCCCTACCATCTCTTTTGGGGTGGGACTGGTTCACCAAACTAGGTTTGTCTGTATCAGGAATTCACTCAGTGACCCCTGACGCATATTCTTGTATTTTTGATGAGTTTGCTGATGTATTTAGTAACAGTTTGGGTTGTTATGTGGGAACACCAATATCCCTTAACCTAGATCCAAAAGTAGCCCCCATTAGACTGAAACCCAGACGGGTTCCTTTTGCGCTCAGAAAAAAAGTGGACGCAGAGTTGGACAAACTCATCCAGCAAGGGGTTCTAGAGGCCACCGATTATTCCAAATGGGAAACACCACTGGTAATTCCTGTCAAACCTGACGGGTCCCTCTGCCTATGTGGAGATTATAAGGCGACACTCAATCACGCCCTCAGCTCCAATCCTTACCCGGTACCAGTTGTACAGCACTTGCTTCATTCCCTCGGCCAGGGGTCAATTTTTGCCAAGTTGGATATGGCGCAAGCGTACCAACAACTCCCGATGGACGATGCCACCGCTGAAGCTCAAACTCTGGTCACCCACCGGGGCGCATTCCATTGTCGCTGCCTCCAGTTTGGCGTAAGTGTGGCTCCTGGCCTGTTTCAAAACATCATTGAGAGGCTGCTATATGGACTGCCTGGCGTAACGCCATATTTTGATGATATTTTTATATCAGCCACTTCACAACAACAGTTACTCACACGAGTCAGGGGTGTCCTATCTCGTTTCCGAAAGGCAGGCCTAAGATTAAAGCGTAGCAAGTGTCACATAGGAGTTCCCCGTGTTGATTTTCTAGGTTACACCATAGATGCTGCCGGCATACATCCAATGCAGGCTAAGATATCAGCTATCAAACAAGCACCTGCACCTGTAAACAAGTCTGAATTACAGGCATTTTTAGGCCTCCTCAACTTTTATAATACTTTTTTACCACACAAAGCAACTATAGCAGAACCCCTTCATCGACTATTGGCAAACGACAGACCTTGGGTTTGGGGAGACGCAGATCAGACTTCATTTAAGGCAGTCAAGGACTTGCTGTCATCTGACGCAGTCCTTATCCAATATAATGATCAATGGCCATTGGTACTTGTGGCAGACGCTTCTCCTTATGGCATAGGGGCTGTTCTCAGCCACCAATTACCCAATGGCTCCCATGCTCCCGTAGCATATTTTTCATGGACCTTGTCCAACACCGAGAGAAATTATAGTCAGACAGACAGTTTGTATCCTGATTGGTTGGCTCAGCCTGGCAGCCCGGCATATAAATAGCTGCCAGGCACGGCCATGTTGTTCTTGTTCTATTTTCTGTAACCATTATACACTGTTAATAAAGAATCGTTCTTACCCAAGTGTGCAATCCTTCACTCCGCTAAGGATCTAACACTTTCCATGCAGAAAGCCCAAAATTGAATGCTTGGCATCTCCAGGTGACACGGGAGCTCTTCTGCCTGGATTCTGCTACAGAATCCTGATAAACTCTAATGAACTTTGCTTGGTTTCAGTTTAGGGAGTGGTATAGCCAAGACCACCAGATTTAGGCAGCAAAAACATACACGGCCATTAGGTGGCAGCCAAGAGACAGGAAATTACCTCTTTGCTGCCATCAAATGACTGTCTGGATTTTGCAGCTCAGACTCAATAGTTTGACCTGCTGTAATTTATTAACTATGGTTTACGGCTCAGTTTGATGTCTGATCCATGCTGCTATGGTTTGAATGGGCTATGATTAAAACTGGTTTAGCAGGTTTCAACCTAGCCTGTTTCTTTTTCTATAATTTAATAGCTATTTGGATTTTAATGATTCAGATTTTGAAGCCCTATCTGGCTGCCTGTCTGAGGTTCACATACCAAAGCACAATATGCCAAAATGGGATTGGGTAACTTGTGATTTGTATGAAGTATGAGTTAGGACATCATGGTGAACTGTAATACAGTTTACAAGTAGGACTTTACTTGCAAGCATTTATTTAGTGACCATTCAAGGTTACAGTGACACTGAAAAAAGTGACTTATGAGCAGTTCTCTCAATGATGCCCATTGCAGCCTCCCCACAGTCATGTGATCAAAAGCACTTGGCAACCAGCATGTCTTTATGACAGTTGCAACATTCCAGGCTCATGTGATCACTATTTGCGACCTTCCTAAACGACCTCTAACAAGGAAAGTCAAGGGGGGGAGACAGATTTGCTTAATGACCATTTATTTATTTATTTAATTTTTATGCCGCCCTTCTCCTTAGACTCAGGGCGGCTTACACATGTTAGCAATAGCACTTTTTAACAGAGCCAACCTATTGCCCCCACAATCCAGGTCCTCATTTTACCCACCTTGGAAGGATGGAAGGCTGAGTCAACCTTGAGCCAGTGATGAGATTTGAACTGCTGACCTTCAGATCTACAGTCAGCTTCAGTGGCCTGCAGTACAGCACTTTACCTGCTGCGCCACCCCGGCTTGTGATTCACTTAACTTGTAGTCAAGGAGGCACTATAATGATGGTACCAGGTCACATTCATTCAGCTACCAGAAGCAACTGACCCACAGGTGTCTTATTATGCATGCCTATACTGTTTATTAAATGGAACATGAAAGACAAGTTGGAATTTCACAAGATAATTACAGATTAACAAATGGACCTTATAGGTCATCTAGTCCAACCCCCCAACCCAAGCAGGAGACCCTACACCATTTCTGATAAATGGCAGTCTAATCTCTTCTTGAAAGTCTAAAGTGATGAAGCTTCCACAAGTTCTGTTCCATTGGTTGCTTGTTCTCACTATCAGAAAGTTTATTTTTATTTATTGATTGATTTGTCCAATACACAATGATGGTTTTAGTGGGTAAAATACATGATGACGGTTATAGAGGAGATACTCATAGTAAAATATATCTAAGAAATAATAGAAAAGAAGAGATAGTAATAGAACATATTAATGAAAGTATAGAAGAAGAGATATAGGAATAGAAGAAAGGTATAGGAGATATAGGAGAGCAATAGGACAGGGGACGGAAGGCACTCTAGTGCACTTGTACTCGCCCCTTACTGACCTCTTAGGAATCTGGATAGGTCAACCATGGATAATCTAAGGGTAAAGTGTTGGGGGTTTGGAGATGACACTATGGAGTCCGGTAATGAGTTCCACGCTTCGTCAACTCGGTTACTGAAGTCATATTTTTTACAGTCAGGTTCAGAGCGGTTAATATTAAGTTTAAATCTGTTGTGTGGTCTTGTGTTGTTGTGGTTAAAGCTGAAGTAGTCACCGACAGGCAGGATATTGCAGCATATGATCTTGTGGGCAATACCTAGGTCTTGTTTAAGGCGTCTTAGTTCTAAGCTTTCTAGGCCCAGGATTGAAAGTCTAGTCTCATAGGGTATTCTATTTCGAGTGGAGGAGTGAAGGGCTCTTCTGGTGAAGTATCTTTGGACATTTTCAAGGGTGTTAATGTCTGAGATGTGGTATGGGTTCCAAACAGATGAGCTGTATTCGAGGATACATAAGTTCCTCCTTATTTCTAGGTCGAATCAGTCTTGGATCAGTTTCCATCCATTATTCCTCTTCTCTGTGGCAACCTCTTAAATACTGGAACACTGCTATCATGTGTCCCCTGGTCATTCTCATCTCTAGATTAGCCATGCCCAGTTCCTGCAACCATTCTTCATATATTTTAGTCTCCAGTCCCCTGATCATCCTGGTTGTTCTCCTCTGCACTTTTTCTAGAGTCTCAACATCTTTTTTTATAGTGTGGTGGCCAAAACTGGATGCAGTACTATCGGCGTGGTCTTACTAAGGCTTTGCAAAGTGCTTTAAAGCTTTCTCTAAACAGATTGCAGAATCAGCATGGGTCCTCATTTTACCGAACTTGGGCAGATGGGAGGCTAAGTCAACTTTGAGCTAGTCAAGATTGAACTCCTGGCAATGGGCAGAGTTAATCTGCCATGCTGCATTCTAAACAATGTGCCACTACAGCTCATTCTTCCAATGTAGATGTAAATCTCAAGATTTTAATCTAACAAAAAGAAAAGGATGCTAAATATATCAGAGGATGTTTTAATTGCATTTTCACATTGAATTTGAGTTGAATTAAATCAAAGCTTGTTTGATCAGGTTGACTGTGAATCTTGCATGTCACACCAATGCCAAAAGAGATATCAAGGTGAAAAAGTTTGTCCATTCTTTTTATTTAATAATAATAATAATAATAATATTAATATTAATAATAATAATTTATTAGATTTGTATGCCTCCCCTCTCCGAGGACTCGGAGCAGCTCACAACATAACAATAATACAGTACAAATACAAATACAATATTAAAAAGTTAAAAAAACTAATTTAAAAATACAATCATCGACTACACAGTCATACACATTCAGTCCAACTAATCATGATACAGAGGTCAAACAAAAAAAGTGGGGGAGATTAATCCTCCACCCACCCACCCCATTGAGTTTGATGCTTCCGGTCTCCAATCTACTTACAGTAGAATGAATAATGGCCCTCCACAAGTAGCTCGGAAGAATAATTACATGCCTGATTGGAAATTGCCCTAACCAAAGCCCAATAATATTGACTATCTTGGCAATGCATTACTAATCTAAGAAAATTGCATTGTCAATTAAAATGAATCTAGGTTGAAGGTTAGATCTACTTATTATGGTCAAAAACTGTGGCTAGGAGTAGATTCTTAGAGATTTTCTAAGAAAAAAGACAACATTGACAACTTCATTCAAAGTTATTTGTGGGCCCAGAGTAAAATACATGTGGAAATCCCATTGTAAATTAATTGAATATAGGGTTAGGGTTAGGGATAGATCCTAGGAGAGGGGTGGGTGCTAACTTTCTACAATAGATTTAGATTAGATTAGATTAGATTTATTGGATTTATATGCCGCCCCTCTCCGCAGACTCGGGGTGGCTCACAACAATGGTACAAACAGTACATAGTAACAAATCTAATATTTAGCAATCTAAATTACAGTTTTAGATTAGATTAGATTAGATTTATTGGATTTATATGCCGCCCCTCTCCGCAAACTCGGGGCGGCTCACAACAATAATAAAAAACAGTACATAATAACAAATCCAATGCCCACCAATCTAATCACAATTTAAAATTAATAAATTCATAAAACAATCCCAATGTATATAAAAACAGACACACAGTCAATCAATCAAATGGCAAAACAACATGGGCAAGGGGGAGATGTTTAATTCCCCCATGCCTGATGGCAGAGGTGGGTCTTAAGGAGTTTACGAAAGGCAAGGAGGGTGGGGGCAATCCTAATCTCTGGGGGGAGCTGGTTCCAGAGGGTCGGAGCCACCACAGAGAAGGCTCTTCCCCTGGGTCCCGCCAGACGACATTGTTTAGTTGATGGGACCCGGAGAAGGCCAACTCTGTAGGACCTAACTGGTCGCTGGGATTCGTGCGGCAGAAGGCGGTCCTGGAGATATTCTGGTCCGATGCCATGATTTGTTTTCATTGTCAATGGGATTTTCCCCTGTATTTCACTGTGTTCCAGGAACAACTACAAACGGAAAGCTGTCAACATCTCTTTGCTTAGAAAACCTCTAAGAATCTATCCCCAGCATTAGCTTTTGGCAAACGACTTTGAGTAGATCTAACCCTTAGGGAGAGGAGGAGGAAGGGAGTGGGAGAAGAAGGAGAAGGGGATTGGGTTACCCTCCAAAAGGAAGAAAATGAATGATAGGAAGAACAAATTCTGTTCCAATCCTGCCAGATAGCAGTGCATAGCTCACGCCACCCATTTCCTAGCTGCTTTTTTTATCTTGCCAATGAAATATTCATGGGGTTTCTGCTCTGAGCAATGGCTTTGCCTTCATTCTAGGTCTGCTTCTTAATAGCTTCGATAGCGCAGGCCATAAATGTAATTCGTAGGGAAAGTGGGCTGAGTGCATTGCAATTTCGAACATGCATGAACGGAGGGCATCAATTGTTTCTTTGTACGGTACTAAACCATGTAAGTGTGGCAATTAAAATGGAGAGCAGAGAAGAAGTTTTGCTGGTCTTTTTTTCCTCCCCTTCTGAAGTGGCTCATCTCCAAAAAATTTAAAAAAAAATAATAATCAGGAAGATCTGTCAGAGATTTTGGCATAGCAAATAATGTAGCGTGGTTCAGCAGCAACTTTAATTGTATATATCCTGTCCGTATTTCTCATTCCAGAGACACAAGCAAGCAGGAGGAAAGAGAAATTTTGCGGTGTCGCATCTACTCATCCTACCCACCACATAGAACCACACTGGATATTTTCATTAATTTAATTTCAGGAGTAGGGACCTCTACTTCACTCAGAATATTCTGCTTTTGGAATTTTCTAGGTTTCAAAAGAGTAGTCGTGCTTGGAAAGTACAAAACACTCTTTATTCTCCTCCCTCCCTCCTTCCTTCCTTCCTTCCCTGGCGGGTCCCAGGGGAAGAGCCTTCTCTGTGGCGGCCCCGACTCTCTGGAACCAGCTCCCCTCGGAGATTAGAACTGCCCCCACCCTCCTTGCCTTCCGTAAACTCCTTAAAACTCAACTCTGCCATCAGGCATGGGGGAATTGAGACATTTCCCCCCACTCTCCCCCAGACCTATACAATTTATGTATGGTGTGTCTGTGTGTATGTCTAGTTTAATAATGGGGTTTTTAAATATTTTTTTAAATCTATTAGATTTGTCATGAATTGTTTTATTGTATGCTGTGAGCCGCCCCGAGTCTACGGAGAGGGGCGGCATACAAATCTAATTAATAAATAAAATAAAATAAAATAAATAAATAAATAAAATAAATAAAATAAATAAAATAAATAAAATAAATAAAAAACACATTAATTAATTAATTAATTAATTAATTAATTAATTAATTAATTAATTAATTAATTAATTAGTTTTGAAGAATTTCTCAGCTGGAATTTCCATCTCCAGTTGGGTGTCCAAAAAACCAAAATGATGCCAGTGCATGTACCATCGAAACCCCTTATGTAGCATATGCGTAAAGGAGGAGAGGATTTCAATCCCATAATTGTGACTGGCCACTTTGATACTTTTTTTATCCCTGCCTATGGATGTCCACCCTTCCAGGACAAGTTACAAAACTCAACAATTCACAAAACTTGGCCCTCAAGTGTATAATCTGAAGAAAATGAAGGCTATGGTAGGTCTCACTGTAGAGATGGAGGCCATGTGGAGGTTGTGTGCATCAAGCTGCCTACCTCAAACCGGCCTCTCATACCTACATGATCTTGCCCAGTTCACATAGCCAGGATGCTGTAGGACATTATCCCTGGCTGGTACATGATCTCGTATCAAGACTGGCAAGGAGAATTCACCAATCAAAATGCTCTTACTTTCTTCTGCCTTTGGCTGCTGGGCCAGCCGTTGCTCCCACAGATGGGAGAGACGCAGCACAAAGTCAATGCGAAAGCCTGGCTGACAGCCAGGAAGATGTGGCAGACAGCCAAGAAGATGTGGCAGACAGCCAGGAGGACGAGGCCACTGGGACGCAGGATTCAGCAGACAGCCCAGGGGATTTGGCCTGCAGTCCCTCAGACAGTCTTTTGTCCCTGGGTTCTTCTGCAGATCAATATATTGATCTGCGTAGCCAAAGAGCTATGCAAAGAAGGGATCGCTTTAAGGAGTATTACAAGTCATTATAGGAGCACCTGGCCTCGGCGTGGTTCTTATACTGAGGGCTGGGTGTGGTTCCCTTAATGAGGGCTAAAGGGATAAAAGGGAACAAAGGCCAAGGCAAACTGTGGCTGTTCATCTGTGTTATTTTGTGGTTCCTGCTCCGAAGTTTCTGTTCCGTGCCATTGGAGTTTTCAACCCAGCTTTTTCAGACAAGTGGGAGGTGAAAACTCTGGGACTTGCTGTTTGCTCCGAAGATTCAAAAGGACTCCTGAAACGCCTTTGCTCGTTCCAGGTTGTCTTTGTTTGTTCTCTCCTGTGTTTTGGTATGTGGCTGAAGTAAGCCTTGCACTATCATTGTTTTCGGACACTACGAACTGTTTTGAGTAACCCTTTTTTGTTTATTTAATACAAGTTTGCTGATTAGCAGAGCACGTGTGTGTTTGATTTCTTTTCCTTGGACTGTTAAGCATTGCCTGAGCCAGTCAGGCAGAACAGGGGGGGTTGTATTGCACATGAACGCGCACCTGCCAAGCACTTGCACGTCCACACAGCACACTCACAAAGCATGGGAGAAAGCAAACTGGCAGCGAGGTAAGTTGGACCCACCCCTGATCATCGCCCACGAAAGGAAGGTGGGCATGAGAAATATCTCAGAAGAGGCTATCTGCAGTTTCCTGTGCTGCAAAGGCAAGGGGAGGAGAAATGTACTCAGGCTTGCAAGATTCTGTTTCTCTAACCTTACCATAAAGTAGAATTCATCTATCTCGGCATGCTTCCTCTATGGACTACCTCACAAGGCTGACAAATAATCTTGCGAATCTGAAAATACATTTCTCTATCCTCCCTTGCCTTTACAGCTGAAGAAACTAGAAGGGGGGGCTGTTCTGAGCGATTTGCCATGCCCCTAGTTCTTCCGTAGTTAGCTGTGGTTTGCCTATTGTCTAGTCTGTAGATCTACTACCGGTACCTGTAGCGAAAATGGAGCTCCACCCCAGAGCACCCAATTTGCACTGAAAGTTGAAAGAAAATGCAGGGCATCCTGCTTAAGCCACACCCTCTGTGTGGTAGTAAAAACTTTGGGAGCACATCACTGTCTGTCTCCCAAAGTAATCCACACATACTATTTCAAGTGGACACACTCACATAATCATCTACAGCAGGGGTGGGCAACTATGGCCCAGGGGTGAAATCCAGCAGGTTCTGACAAGTTCTTGAGAACCAGTAATGGAAATTTTAAATAATTCGGAACAGTGTTCCCTCAAAGGCGCGCAGCCCACTATAGTGCGCTGCTTTTTAGTGCTCAGCGCAGGAATTTTAAATTCCAGCGCAGGGGACCTTCCCCTCGCCTCCCCGCTTTGGTGTTGGCAGCCAGGGCCAAGGCTGCCCCGGCTCTGATACCCACCCATGCAGCGTCGGAGGAGGCGTTGGCCTCCTTCCCTGCCACCCTGCTGGGGGCTGCCCCCTGGAGCCGGGGACGATGGGCCCTGAACTCCGCCTCCTCCCCCACCGCTGCGCTGGCCAGCAAAGCCCTGTGCCAGCCAACTTTGCTGGCCGGCGCAGGGCAGCCGCCGTGACAACAACCTCAGCAACGGTGCCGTGGTGGCCGCTGACGCCGAGAGCCCCAAGTCTGCTCTCAAGCATCAAGGCTTCTACTGAGGTGAGCTGCGCGGTGGCGGTGGGAGGCAGAGCCAAGGGGAGGGTGCGGAGGCGGTGCCCGCTGGAGAAGCGGAGAGAGAGAGAGGTGGAGAGAAAGAAAGAAAAGGGAAAGAGAAGGGAAAGAGAGGGAGGGAAAAAGAAGTGGAGAGGAAGGAATAAGGGAGGGAGGGAAGGAAGGAAGAGAAAAGGGAGAAAGAGGGAGAGGGAGCGAGAAAGGGAGGAAGAGAGGAAGGAAGGAAGAGAGAAATATAAAGGGAGGGAGGGAGGAAGAGAGAAAGAAAGAGAGTGAGAGGGAGGGAGGGAAAGAGGGAAGAGAGGAAGGAAGAGAGAGAGAAAGAGAAAAAAATTAATATTGTTGAGTTTGTAGGGACAGGAAATGCTACAGTTAATTTTGAGAATGAGAGAGAACGAGAAGAGCTGAGTTTGGGGGCAGAACGTTTAACCTTCAGATATTCAATATGCATTAAAAAGAAAAGCTTGGTTGTGACATTTCACACTATCAGCCCACATATCTAGTGTAAGAAGTATAAAAAACCAAGTTTGGAGCATTTTTCTTTTCGAGGACACCGTGTCATCAACACCCGTGTCCAATTGCCACACTGGCAACACAATGATTGTACAAAGACCACGTGAATCACTTAACCCTAAAATGGGCTTCCCTTTCTGCATACATCACAAATCAAAACTATAGCGAATATGCTGAATAAATAACCTTCCTTTCCCACATTTTAATGATTCATTCAGTTTCCTTCTCTTTCTCACCAATCCCTTTTGCTTTTCAACCTCCTTATCCCATTGTGTTGTTTTGAGGGCCGTCCGCCAGCACATTCTAGCAAAAACAAGTTGGATCCAAGTCTTAATAGCTAGTAATTAATTTTCATTTCCTGTAGTGGAGGGAGAAAAGCCAAGTTTGCTGGAGTCTTGCCTGCCATTTAGTGATTAACCTTCAGGTGAGACATCACTTCAAGTAATGCAGTGGGGAAAGAAACTTGAGGGGAAATTATCCTCGAAGAAGGACGTATAGAATGGCTAAATGTCTTTCCTTTCTGGCACTACCTGAGAAGGCTGGGATCAAGTTTCTGCTCTGCCATAAATCTAGATAGTTAATGTGGGTGTCTCACACTGCCTGTTACTCTAAATTAGTGTTTCTCAGCCTGGACATGTGAAGGAAGTACAGTATGTGGACTTCGACTACCAGAATTCTCAGTGTTGGCTTTGCTGATTGAGGAACTCTGGGGTTGCATCCACCCATCTGGGAGTCAACAAAGTTGAGAAACATTGCTCTATTATAAAATGAGGGTGCACCAGAAGAGCCCTTCACTCCTCCACTCGAAACAGAATACCCTACGAAACTAGACTTACAATCCTGGGTCTAGAAGGCTTAGAACTACGACACCTAAAACATGATTTAAGTATTGCCCACAAGATCATATGCTGCAACGTCCTGCCTGCCAATGACTACTTCAGCTTCAACCACAACAACACTAGTGCACACAACAGATTCATACTTAATCTTAACCGCTCCAAACTTGACTGTAAAAAATACGACTTTAGTAATCGAGTTGTCGAAGCATGGAACTCATTACCAGACTCCGTAGTGTCATCCACTAACCCCCAAATTTTGAATTCCCCCCCACTTCTGGGCTCTGGGTATGTTTTTCCTTTTGCAATAAATGAGTTTGAATCTGTATAATTTTAGAAGATCTGTGCCCATGTGTGTGTGTACATACACATACAGTTTATATAGTAGATAATGTATATTTTTGTGTGCCTGTGTGTTACAACTATGTACGCATATGGTATATATACATAGAATTAAATAGTATATTTTGGATGTTCAGTAATAGTAAATAAATAGGGAAATTGTATCTCTTTGAGGTGAGGAGAAGCCAGGCACTCTAACCCTAACTCGAATCCTTGACATGAGTTGGCCACCTTTAAGCCAGTCACATGATCTTTAAGCCACACGATCTTCAAGCCACTCCCACCTGATCACATGGCCGGCAAGCCACACCCACAAAACCATGCCCACAGTGGTAGTAAAATATTTCGTAGCCCTTCATTTCTCTTAATATACCACATTGCTTGGAGAGACTGTCTTCATCACCGTTGTCCTATTCTAGTAGATTTCATCTGCTCAGTCCGCCGGAATTCTGTCTCACCAAAGATCAATGACACAACAGCTACACACACACACACCTTCATAAGAAATAAAAAGGCATTTTTAGACCTTTTCAGAAATTTGACAAAGTGAGTTTTGCTAATTTTAAAGAAAGCTCACTGAAGCAGATTTTTAATTTGAGAAGAAGGACTGAATATTTAAAAGGTCTTAATTTTCATCTCAGAAGTATTAGAGGACTTGGTTGGTATTTCGGTAATAAGGAAAACTGAACACTGTATGATGGTTCCATTTACTGGAGGCTGTTTTAATCAAATTCAGAATAAGCACTGTAACCCCGAACCAATAGAGTTCACAGCAGGACAGTGCAAAGAGCAGATTTGACTTTCCTAATAGATCCCTGAGGGTTTCTGACTCACAATTATTGAATTATAAATTATGATTATTATATATGGGAAAATGCCTTCTTTAAAAACCTAAAATAAGCTGCTGAATTGAAGAAAGGTTAAGGGGGAAACAGAGGCAGGAAATTGAAGGGGGAAAAATCAATGAGTCCTATTTGGAATTCAAATATGACCAGATGATAGTGAAAGCATCCTGAAAGTCTGAAGTTTGTTCATCCCACTTTACAAAGCAGCCTGTATGGAAATACAAAATTCATTTTTAATTACATTTTTAATGCTGACGATGAGTTTCTCTTTCATTAATGATACAACAATACTATCTGAGATTCTGAATTCAGTTTCCATAAAAGGACAGCCAAGGCAACTTTATAGATGTGCATGTTTATTAATCACTTTGTATTATTATTTAATATTATCAATTATTATAAAGTAGAAAGCTGCTGATACAGTTCTACAGAGGAATCATTGAGTCTGTCATCTGCACCTCTATAACTGTCTGGTTTGGTGCTGCAACCCAACAGGACCGACACAGACTTCAGAGGATAATCAGTACTGCAGAAAAAACAATTGCTGCCAACCTGCCTTCCATTGAGGACCTGTATACTGCATGAGTCAAAAAGAGGGCAGGGCAAATATTTACTGACCCCTCACATCCTGGACACAAACTGTTTCAACTCCTACCCTCAAAACGTCACTACAGAGCACTGCACACCAAGACAACTAGACACAAGAACAGTTTTTTTCTGAACGCCATCACTCTACTAAACAAATAATTTCCTCAACACTGTCAGACTTTCTACTAAATCTGCACTTCTATTATACTAGTTTTTCTCATCATTCCTATCACCCATTTCCTCCCATGTTGACTGTATGACTGTAACTTGTTGCTTATATCCTAAGATTTTTATTAATATTGCTACTTCATTGCTTATTTGACCCCTATGACAATAATAAAATGTTGTACCACATGATTCTTGACAAATGTATATTTTATTTTATGTACGCTGAGAGCATATGCACCAAGACAAATTCCTTGTGTGTCCAATCACACTTGGCCAATAAAATTCTATTCTATTCTATACACATAAGCTACAATATTAGAAGAGATTTTATTGAGATATTTAACACACATATACAAACTTCACATATACATATTCATAATGTAAAAAAGATAAAAGGAAAGTTAAAGACAAAAAAACCCATCCCAAAACAAAAAAAAGGGGGGGGGGAGAAAAAATGAAAAAAAAACAAAAAACCATAAGCAAAAGGGGGGGAAAGTGTTACAAATGAGAGAAACAATCCGTTTCTCTCAAACTTCCAAATCTTCAGCATAAATTCTTGATAATCTTATGTAGTTTTACGTATCATTATTTAATCTATCATTGTACTATTTCTTATTGCTTTATCTATCCTAAAAATCGTCGGTCAGATTTAGCATGTTAATGATTACGATGTTAATCACATTGATATTTAATTGGCACTTATCTCTACGCTATTGTACAGTTCTAAGAATTCACATTTATATCACCTCTATACTACATAAGGTACAATAATTTAATATTATGATAGGTAAGGTGTCTGAGGACCTATCCTGCCCAATAGGATTGGCCCGTCCCACTCACTCAGCAGAAGAGACTTGCTATGGACTCTGTCCACCAAGAAACTTCAGCTGGCAGGGAATGTTGTTTCCTATCGCAGTAAATGAGGTTGAATGTGTAAAATTTTAGAAGAGCTGCGTGTTTGTGTGTGTGTGTATACATACATATACAATTTATATAGTAGATAATTGTTGTATCCTGTAATGGCTACCTTGTATCTCTGTAAATAGTTTGTTCCTTGTTAAAGCGCTGTCTGAGCTGGAA
Source organism: Erythrolamprus reginae (assembly GCF_031021105.1). Lineage (NCBI taxonomy): Eukaryota > Metazoa > Chordata > Lepidosauria > Squamata > Dipsadidae > Erythrolamprus > Erythrolamprus reginae. Next base: position 401,583,134 of record NC_091950.1, on the reverse strand, counting down.
TCAGGAAGTCGCTCCTGATTGGCTCAGACGCGGCTGCTCTTGCTTTGGCGGGAACCGCAAATGTATAAAAGGAGCGGTTTCTCCCAGGCAAAGCAGACGGTACTAGCTGAAAGTCACGTACCTTTTCTGAGCTGAATAAAGGTACCGTTTTCACCTAACCCTGCCTCTGGGTTTATTTCACTGGCGACGACGGACGGAAGAAACCTCGCGTCCAACATGAACAACCTCCAAATCGGCCGGGCTCCTGAGTTCTTCGATCCCGAGAAGACTTCCTGGGACGACTACTTAGCCAACTTCGAGATCTTCCTCGAGGCAGCAGGAATACGGGACGCCGACGCCGATCGGAGACGGGCCATGTATATTTTTGTGTGCCTGTGTGTAATATACATGTATACATATGGCCTATATACATAGAATTATATAGTACATTTTGGATATTCAGTAATAGTAAATAGATAGGGAAATTGTATCTCTTTGAGGCAAGGAGAGGCCAGGCACTATTACCTTAACCCTAGCCCAAACCCTTGACGTGAGTGATGTCAAGTTGGCCACCTTTAAGCCAGTCACATGACCTTTAAGCCACCCCATCATATGATGGTCGAGCCACTTCCATCTGGTCACATGATCAGCAAGCCACACCCACAAAATTAGCCACGCCCACAGTGTGGTAGTAATTTTTTTTTTTGCAGTCCTCCACTGGCCGGGATGCATATAAATTATTGGCTGAGGCCAATGTGTTTGGGAGCCCTTCTCATTCTGCAGAAGAAGGCTGTGTACTCCAGGATCCCCCCGTCAAAATGACACCCATGAGAGAAATATGGCCTACCCACTTTGACAAATGGAGTTTGAAGTAGAATAGAATTAGAATAACAGAGTTGGAAGGGTCCTTGGAAGTCTTCTAGTCCAATCCCTTGCTTATATAAGTCTAAGTGCTCATTGTATATAAATCTAAGTGCTATTGCTATTCTTTAAAACTTCCAGTGTTGTAGCATTTACATCTTCTGGAGGCAAGTAGTTCCACTGATTAATTGCTACATGGCATAATTCTAATGCCAGTTTACCACTTTACCATATGGCACAGGCTTATTTAAAAGAAAGGGGTTTCAGAAGGGGGTCCCCAAATTCGAGATGGTGAAGCATGTAAAGAAGGGTTATAATGTGGCTTTCGTTTTGACTATGGAGACCCCCTCACCCACAGACATCCTGTTTAAAGGCATCGCTTAAGACAGAGAAGCTTCTGGTACCTCTTCCCTGCTATCGATAATAATAATAATAATAATAATAATAATAATAATAATAATAATAATAATTTATTGGATTTGTATGCCGCCCCTCTCCGTAGACTCAGGGCGGCTAACAACAATGATAAAAACAACATGTAACAATCCAATAATAAAAACAACTAAAAACCCTTATTATAAAACCAAACATACACACAAACATACCATGCATAACTTGTAATGGCCTAGGGGGAAGGAATATCTCAACTCCCCCATGCCTGGCGGTATAAATGAGTCTTGAGTAGTTTACGAAAGACAGGGAGGGTGGGGGCAGTTCTAATCTCCGGGGGGAGTTGGTTCCAGAGGGTCAGGGCCGCCACAGAGAAGGCTCTTCCCCTGGGGCCCGCCAAACGACATTGTTTAGTCGACGGGACCTGGAGAAGGCCAACTCTTTGGGACCTTATCGGTCGCTGGGATTCGTGCGGTAGCAGGGGGTAAGAGGTAAAACTTTAACCATCTTTCATTGATGCACTTCATGACAGCCGTTGAGCTAACAAAATATATTTTCCCCCCTCCTCCTCCACTGATAATGCTCACCCGTGATGAGCTCCACTTTTTAATGCATTCGAGAGATGCTCATAGCTGCAGTGATCCTTTTGCATTTTACAAGGTACCTGTGGTGTGATTAATGGATATCCTTCACATAAGACAGTTACTCGGTATCTTTCTCCGTGTGGACCTGCACTGCCATTTAATACTGCAAAGAATTTGATCCAGAGAGAGTTAGCAGTTGCTCTGCCAAAGTACAAACTCCCACAAATGATAGCAGTGTTCCTATATCTCAGAGGTTGCCTAAAAAGAGGGGGTCAAGCTATTCTCCAAAGCACCAGAAGGCAGGACAAGAAGCAATGGGTGGAAACTAATCAAGGAGAGAAGCAACCTAAAACTAAGGAGAAATTTCCTGACAGTTAGAACAATTAACCAGTGGAACAACTTGCCTCCGGAAGTGTGGATGCTCCAACAGTGGAAGTTTTTTAGGAAGAGCTATCGTGGGGCTTCCTAGATCTGCCCACGTTTCGCCAACACTCCACGGCCTGCACTGGTTGCCGATCAGTTTCCGGTCACAATTCAAAGTGTTAGTAATGACCTACAAAGCCCTACATGGCATCAGACCAGACTACTTACGGGACTGCCTTCTGCCGCACGAATCCCAGCGGCCAATCAGGTCCCACAGAGTTGGCCTTCTCCAGGTCCCATCGACTAAACAATGCCATTTGGTGGGACCCAGGGGAAGAGCCTTCTCTGTGGCAGCCCCGGCCCTCTGGAATCAACTTCCTCCGGAGATTCGAATTGTCCCCACTCTTCCCGCCTTCAGCAAGATGCTGAAGACCTATGTATGTCACCAGGCATACATAGAAAGGTGCTGCTTTCTTCCAAGTTCAAAACCTGGAGCCATGGAGAATAGAATAGCATTCTTTATTGGCCAAGAGTGATTGGACACACAAGGAATTTGCCTTTGGTGCATATGCTCTCAGCGTACATAAAAAGAAAATATACATTTCATAGGACCAGACTATCTCCGAGACCGCCTCCTGCCGCCCGAATCCCAGTGACCGGTGAGGTCCCACAGAGTTGGTCTTCTTAGGGTCCAGCTGGCAGGACCTAGAGGAAGAGCCTTCTCTGTGGGGTCCCCGGCCCTCTGGAATCAGCTAACTCTAGAGATTTGCACTGCCTCCACCCACCTTGCCTTCCGAAAGAGTTTAAAAGCTCATCTTTGCCTCCAGGCCTGGGGTTACTAGATCTTCCCCCTGACCAACAAATGTTTTTAGTATGATTGCGACTGAATGTTAAAGGAAGTTTTTTCAAAAGATTAGAATTTTAAGGATTTTTTTTAAATGTATATTAATTGGATTGACCTACTATTGCCTTTTTGTATATGTTGTGAGCTGCCCTGAGTCCTCGGAGAGGGACGGCATACAAATCCAATTAAACTTGAAACTTGAAACATTTGTCAAGAATCATGAGGTACAACACTTAATGATTGTTATAAGGGTCAAATAAGCAATGAGGAAACAATCAATATTAATAAAAATCTTAAGGATACAAGCAACAAGTTACAGTCATACAGTCATAAGTTGGAGGAAATGGGTGATAGGGATGATGAGAAAAAACTAGTAATAGTAGTAGTGCAGACTTAAAATACTTTGACAGTGTTGAGGAAATTATTTGCTTAGCAGAGTGATGGTGTTCAGGATAAAACTATTCTTGTGTCTAGTTGTCTTGGTGTGCAGTGCTCTGTAGCAACATTTTGAGGGTAGGAGTTGAAACAGTTTATGTCCAGGATGCGAGGGGTCAGTAAATATTTTCACCGCCCTCTTTTTGACTCATGCAGTATACAGGTCCTCAATGAAAGGCAGGTTGACAGCAATTGTTTTTTCGGCAGTTCTGATTATCCTTTGAAGTCTATGTCGGTCTTGTTGGGTTGCAGAACCGAACCAGACAGTTATAGGGGTGCAGATGACAGACTCAATGATTCCTCTGTAGAACTGTATCAGCAGCTCCTTGGGCAGTTTGAGCTTCCTGAGTTGGCGCAGAAAGAACATTCTTTGTTGTGCTTTTTTGATGACATTTTTGATGTTAGGTGACCATTTTAGGTCTAGAGATATGATAGAACCTAAACATTTGAAGGTCTCTACTGTTGATACTATGTTGTCTAGTATTGTGAGATGGGTGGCAATATGGGTGGCAAACAAATTAAACAAACAAACAAACAAACAAGTAAGTAAGAAGGAAAGAAAGAAAGAAAGAAAGAAAGAAAGAAAGTAAGTAAGTAAATAAACAAACAAACAAACAAATATGTCTGTTTCCTTTAGGGCAGACTTCTCCAGCCCAATGCCCTCCAGATATGTGGAATTGTGACTTTGGCTATCCTAGCAAGCATAGCCAATGACCAGAACGTTGTCTGCTACATCAAAGACCACCCAACTAGGAAAGATCAATCTGGTGTTTTAAAAACAGAGCTTGTAATAAATATTAGAGATGCCATTGCAACCCTAACCCCTGTTGCCAGCCCCAATTAGTAACCCAGGGTGCATCCATCCTGTGGGCTCCCCGGGCGAAGAATTACTGCTTTTCGGCTGTAAACTATAAGCAGAAATGCAACCAGCTTGAAAAGCAATCTCTTTAAATCCCTTAATTTAAATATATGTATAGAGAGTGAGACCTTGCTGTCATCCCAGGTGGTAGGCACAAAAATCAGAAACTCGGCGGTATAAAAACAGCAGGAAATTGAGCGAGCTAAAATGGAATCGCACCGCAAAGTAGGTCAGCTGGCATAAACACATGCACATACTTTTAAAATACAAACGTTGGTTCCCTCCAAGCTTCCCTCCTATCGATATCTTTGCCTTTCCCTTTCTAGAACTCCCTCCTAAAATATTATTGGAATGCTACCATACCAAATGATGCTCTTCCCTCAATTCCTGACACGGTTTGAGTCCATTAATCATCCCTTCAGTCTGCAAGTGTAATGGACACGGCTTTCTCTCTCTTGGTAAAGCTCTTCTTTGTTTATATTCATGGTATTATAAAGCACTTATCCATGCTAACGGTTGGAACAAAGATAGGTGCTTGCTTTAAGGAAGTTCCAGCTATAATCTAGCAAAGAAGATATGTTTGTTTATTTATTTATTTATTTATTTATTTATTTATTTATTTATTCATTCATTCATTCATTCATTTGTCCAATATACAAATACATAGGAAGAAAAATAGACATGTGATAATATAAAAGAGGGTGAAAGTGAACTTAGAGGAGAGGATATATGAAAGGAAGAGAATATATAAGATAGGTGAAAGAAAGAAAAGACAATTGGACAGGGGATGAAAGGCACACCAGTGCACTTATGCACGCCCCTTACTGGCCTCTTAGGAACCTGGAGAGGTCAATCGTGGAGAGTCTAAGGGAGAAGTGTTGGGGGTTAGGCGGTTGACACAATTGAATCCGGTAATGAGTTCCACGCTTCGATAACTCGATTGTTGAAATCATATTTTTTACAGTCAAGTTTGGAGCGGTTCGTAATAAGTTTGAATCTGTTGCGTGCTCTTGTGTTATTGCGGTTGAAGCCGAAGTAGTCATTGACCGGTAGGACATTGCAGCATATGATCTTGTGGGCAATATTCAAATCGTGTTTTAGGCGCCGTAGTTCTAGGCTTTCTAGGCCCAGGATTGTTAGTCTATTTTCATAGGATATTCTGTTTCGAGTGGAGGAGTGAAGGGCTCTTCTGGGGAAATATCTTTGGACATTTTCAAGGGTGTTGATGTCTGAGATGTGGTATGGGTTCCAGACAGATGAGCAGCAGTCTAGGATGGGTCTGGCAAAAGTTTTGTAGGCTCTTGTGAGTAGTGTGAGATTGACTGAGCAGAAGCTGCGTAGGATCAGGTTAACAACTCTAGAGGCTTTTTTGGCGATATTGTTGCAGTGGGCTTTAGCACTTAGGTCATTCAATATTAGTATTCCAAGGTCTTTTACAGAATGTGGGTTAGCAGTGAGAGATTGTTTATTCAGTTCGTATGTGTGGTTTGGATTCTTTTTGCCGATGTGGAGGGTAGAGCATTTGTTGGTTGATATTTGAAGTTGCCAGGTGTTAGACCAGTCTGAGACAAAGTCCAGGTCTTTTTGGAGAGTGAGTGTGTTATCAGTGGTGTTGAAAAGTTTCACATCGTCGGCAAAAAGAACACAGTTGCTTTCGATGTGGTCACAGAGATCATTGATGTAGAGAATGAAGACAAAAGGGAATGGCAATGAGGACAGTAAGAAGAAGAATATTATGAATTGGTTTGTTTGGTCCTGTCAGGCTGGCTTCACTCAGAATTTTGAACTTCTAAAGGCCATTTTGAACTTCAAAAGTGAATTTTACTCAAATCAGAAATGAACGCATCACAAACAAAGCAAAGTCAGAAGAAAAAGGCGCGACAGTTGCTCATATAAAAAATCCCACTTGTCCCCCTTTGGGAAATAGCCAATCCCCATTGTCTGTCTTTGTCAAGTGGACACATCTTCACCCTAGCGTCATGCTTATGGAATGCAGCTTCTAATGGACCTTTTTCTCACTTCTTCTCAAGGAGAATCAAAACTCATCCTGGCTTTCAACAGAGAAACGAAAGTTATCAGGGCCCCTCCAGAAACCTTCCCCTCCCAAATTCCCTCTACCACCACTCCCCCATTACTTATGACAGCCAAGGCATAGTGGAAAGATGAAACATTGTTGCCCACTGCAACAATATCACCAAAAAAGCTTCTAGAGTTGTTAACCTGATCCTACGCAGCTTCTGCTCAGGCAACCTCACCCTACTCACAAGAGCCTACAAAACTTTTGCCAGACCCATCCTAGACTACTGCTCATCTGTCTGGAACCCATACCACATCTCAGACATCAACACCCTTGAAAATGTCCAAAGATATTTCACCAGAAGAGCCCTTCACTCCTCCACTTGAAACAGAATATCCTACGAAAATAGACTAACAATCCTGGGCCTAGCAAGCCTAGAACTATGGCGCCTAAAACACGATTTAAGTATTGCCCACAAGATCATATGCTGCAACATCCTACTGGTCAATGACTACTTCAGCTTCAACTGCAATAACACAAGAGCACGCAACAGATTCAAACTTAATACGAACCGCTCCAAACATGACTGTAAAAAATATGATTTCAACAATTGAGTTATCGAAGCGTGGAACTCATTACCGGACTCAATTGTGTCAGCCCCTAACCCCCAACATTTCTCCCTTAGGCTCTCCACGATTGACCTCTCCAGGTTCCTAAGAGGCCAGTAAGGGGTGTACATAAGTGCACTGGTGTGCCTTTCATCCCCTGTCCAATCGTCTTTCCTCTCTTTCACCTATCATATATATTCTCTTCCTTTCATATATCCTCTCTTCTAAGTTCACTTTTACCCTTATATATATTACCGCATGTCTATTTTCTTCCTACATATTTGTGTATTGGACAAATGAATAAATAAAAATAAATAAATAGCGAGGCTGACAGGTTCCTAATCTGCCTTTTCCATAGCGATTCAAGTTGACACTTAACAACTATCTTGTGGGTTAGAGATGGCTGAAAGATAGAGAGGGTTCAAGTTATCTAGTGATCGTTAATGATTAGTTTATGGGGGGTTTTCAACCTTGGCAACTTTAACTTGTGTAGACTTCAACTCTGATGACTTGAGGCGTGGCACAAAGACAACACAGCCAGAGAACCAGTATCAGTCCCTTTATTGGCACCATCTTTGCTCTCAAATGTCCTGTTTACTCTCCAACCTGGAGAAAAGCTTTCCCACAAACCTGCAGATAGACAAGTCCAACTGCTGTAAGCAGAATGACTGCAGTCAATCACTCCAGCAAGGCAAGATAATGAGTCCCAGAGGTGAAGAATTCATGGCAATAATTCCAATGACAAGATGAGCACATAGAAGCATGACAATCATTAAAATGCCCCTCCAAACTGCCCCTTCTTTAAACTCCATCCCCCAGGTGTGCCTTGTGAAGGGAATCAGGGTCCTTTCCTTCCTCATAAGAGGTAGGACTTGGTCTTCATCTGAACTCCCTCTCCCTTGTTCTACCTCTCCCCTGATCTGCCCAGCCTGACTTGTCCTTCCCCAGTTTCTTCCACAGCTAAAAGGGTTACTCTCCCGCTCTCTGTTAGCTGTTCATCTTCCGTCTCAGATTCAGACTCCAATGGGGTCATGATATCAACTCCCAGAATCCCCCAACCAACATGATTAAGAGGATTTAAATTTGGAGTTCCCCAATCCTTGTCAAATTGCTGTAATGGATAAGATTCTTCCATGTCACTCTGGACTCCTGGTGACCACGTGGCCACGTTTGTGCAGTTTTCTTGCCAATAAGAAAACTCTCTCGCACTTCTTTCACAATACTTTTCCAACATCCCAATTTAACCTACCATACTGGGTTTTCCTTCTCCCCTCCAGTTATTGACACGATCAAACCCTGCTTAGCTTTCTTAGTCAACTGAGTCTGCCATCCCCTGTGCACCTATAGGATGATAAGTTTAAATTCTCTTTTGAGTCGCACACAACTTTTGGTGCCCTGTGAATATACTCATGTAGTTTTCTAGATAACAATACAAAGTTAACTTACCATTTGCCTCTTGTGGGAATTTCCCCCCCAACTTCTCAAGATATTCTGCAGCCCTAGTGATTGTTCTGTCAAGCTCTCTGGTAGAATCCTCCCGAAAATGCACAGATACAATTTCAGACACACACACATTTGAAAATTCAAAACAATGTTCTTTATACCGAAAATGCAAATAAACGAAGCACTCTCTTTGTATAGCAAAGCGCACTCGTCTCCAAACAAAATGGTAATTTGTACAAATCCCTTATCAGTTCTATGATACTTAGCTTGCAGCTGTGAGGCAATTCACAGTCCTTCTTTCGCAAAGTGAAACACACTTTGCTCTGGTTTAGTTTCAAAGCGGGGGAAAATCAGCACACAAAGGTCAAAGTCAATGATCAGATAATCCTCCACAATGGCCAAACCCACAGTCTGCTATTTATAACAGCCTCACTAATTACCACAGCCCCACCCAACCACAGGTGGCCACATTTTCTTTGATAATAATCTCTCAGTTGTTGTTGCCTATGCATCACTCTCCGCATGCGTGGCTGTATCATTAACTCTTGTTCTGAATCCAAGGAGGAGCTAGATAATTGATCTCCTTCTGAGCTGTCTGCCACACTCTTCTCCTCCCTGTCACTCATGTCTTCTTGGTCAGAGGAGCCTTCATCATCAGATTCCACCAGGGGCAAAACAGGCCTGCAGCATGTGGATGTCTCCCCCACATCCACAGTCCTTGAGGCAGGAGCTGGGGCAGAGCTAACCACAACAGTGATCTCCCATTCAAGTGCTGGTGACATTTATTTATTACTTATTGAATTTATTTACTGGCCATCTCATAATGAATGACTCTCCTAAATCCAACTTAACTGTTTTTTCAGGATATTACAAGAAGGGCAATACATTGACATTTAGTTCCACTCCAATCATTTAAAAACAAACTAAGAAAAAATAGTCATTGTAGCCGAAAAAGAGAGAGCTAGCATCACACAGGTAATCTTAGAAACCATTTCAGCTTATATAAATTGGATTTTGCAATTTCAGTTTATGTCCATGAAGAGCAAAAGAGAAGACCTTTGGGTAGCTGATAGAAGTTGTAATTGATTTTTTAAAAAACATGGAAGAGGGTTGAGTTGATAGAGAGACAGAAGAGAAAGAAAGAAGTCAAAGTACATGGGCACCTTTGAAAATCCAGATAAGTGTCTCACACTCTGTAATGGTATATGGCACAATGATGGCGAACTTATGGCATGGGTGCCACAGGTGGCACGCGAAGCCATATCTGCTGGCACGTGACCTATTGACCTCACTCAGCTCCAACATGCATGTATGTGCCAGCCAGCTGAATTTTGGCTCACACAGATTTTATTTTTATTTATTTATTAGATTTGTATGCCGCCCCTCTCTGAAGACTCAGGGCGGCTAACAACAATAAAAAAAGAATGTAGAGAAATCTAATATTAAAAATAATCTTAAAAACCCCAATTTAAAAAACCAATCATACAAACAAGCATACCATGTATAAATTCTATAAGCCTAGGGGGAAGGGGAAAATTTTCAATTCCCCCATGCCTGACGACAGAGGTGGGTTTTAAGGAGCTTGCAAAAGGCAAGGAGGGTGGGGGCAACTCTGATATCTGGGGGGAGCTGGTTCCAGAGGGTCGGGGACGCCACAGAGAAGGCTCTTCTCCTGGGTCCCGCCAAACGACATTGTTTAGTCAACGGGACCCGGAGAAGGCCCACTCTGTGGGACCTAACTGGTCGCTGGGATTCGTGCGGCAGAAGGCGGTCCTGGAGATATTCTGGTCCGATGCCATGAAGGGCTTTATAGGTCATAACCAACACTTTGAATTGTCACCGGAAATTGATCGACAACCAATGCAGGCTGCGGAGTGTTGGTGTAACATGGGCATGTCTTGGAAAGCCCATGATTGCTCTTGCAGCTGCATTCTGCACGATCTGAAGTTTCCGAACACTTTTCAAAGGTAGCCCCATGTAGAGAGCATTACAGTAGTCGAACCTCGAGGTGATGAGGGCATGAGTGACTGTGAGCAGTGAGTCCCGGTCCAGATTGGGCTGCAACTGGTGCACCAGGTGAACCTGGGTAAACGCCCCCCTCGCCACAGCTGAAAGATGTTTCTCTAATGTGAGCTGTGGATCGAGGAGGACGCCCAAGTTGCAAACCCTCTCTGAGGGGGTCAATAATCCCCCCCCCCAGGGTTATGGACAGACAGATGGAATTGTCCTTGGGAGGCAGAACCCACAGCCACTCCGTCTTATCCGGGTTGAGCTTGAGTCTGTTGACACCCACCCAGGCCCCAACAGCCTCCAGGCACCAGCACATCACTTCCACTTTCCCTGCTCTGGGAGGGTGTTTTTGGCTTCCAGGGAGCCTTCAGAGGACTGAGGGAGGGTGTTTTTACCCTCCCTGGCTCCAGGAAAGCCTTTGGAGCCTGGGGAAAGCAAAAACTGAGCCTACTGGACCCACCAGAAGTTAGGAAACAGGTTGTTTCTGGCCTCCAGAGGACCTCCAGGGGGCAAGGGAAGCTGTTTTCACCCTCCCCGGGCATTGAATTATGGGTGTGGGCACTCACGCACGTATGATATTGTGTGCTCATGCTCTTTCGGCACCCAAAGAAAAAAAGGTCCACCATCACAGTTATATGGGAATGACCTTGAGGGATGAGGGGGACCATCCGATCTAAGTTAAGGGAGAGGAGGGGAGGAGCCCTCAGTTGCTTAGCAGTCAGAGAAAGAAACTTGAGAAGGACCCATTCAAATTTAGCAGTGTTCCCTCAATTTTCGTGGGGGATGCATTCCGAGACCGCCCGCGAAAGTCGAATTTCCGCAAAGTAGAGATGCGGAAGTAAATACACCATTTTTTGCTATGAGCAGTCTCACAAGCCTTCCCTTAACACTTTAAACCCCTAAATTACCATTTCTCATTCCCTTAGCAACCATTTACTCACCATTATTACTGGTACTCACCATTGAATAAGACACTTAGTGATCCTGATACTTATAAACATAATTATTTATTAACAATAATTTTTTGTTGTTATTTATTTGCAAAAATTATTAGTTTGGCGATGATGTATGACATCATCGGGTGGGAAAAACCGTGGTATAGAAAAAAAACCCGCAAAGTATTTTTTAATTAATATGTTTTGAAAAACCGTGGTATAAGCTATTCACGAAGTTCGAACCCGCGGAAATTGAGGGAACACTGTATACTTATATACAACTTCACAATGCTTTGCAGCCTTCTCTAAGTGGTTTACACAATCAGCATTTTGGCCCCAACAATCTGGGTCCTCATTTTAATGTCTTTGGATGGATGGAAAACTTCATCAACCTTGAGCCCCATCAGGATTAAACTCCAGACTGTGGGCAGAGTTAGCCTGCAATACTGTATTTTAACCACTGTGTCACCAGGATCAAACGGTTAAAAAAAAAAAGAGAGGGGAAAATTTGCACTTTCAGACTTGCAAGATTCTGTTAATGTAGTCTTGCAATAAAGTAGAATCAGCTCATCTGGTTGTCATTCCTGTCCAGTTTACCTGGGAAGTTTGACATAGAGAGTCTAGAAGCAATATAAGAGCAATCCCATCTACTTTTAACACACACACCCTCTTTTTTTTTGGCCCCTTGAAGATACATTTTATATTGCAAGCTTGTGACTAAGGAATTGTCTTCTGTCAACTGCCATGCATACGAATGATATAAAATAGCATAAAATAAAATTGAAGAATTAGAGTCCAAAACCTTTATAGTACTTAGTTTAGTCAGCCAGCAGAGGGCATGTGGGCTCACACTCAGTCAGAAAGAGCTTGGCCAAGGTTATGTATATGTATGTATTTGTATTTGTATATGTATATGTGTATGTGTACAGGTATAGCTACAGGTTGCATTCCAAACGTAATGCAATTGAATTTCCCGCGCCGCTCCTATTGGTCGGAGTGGGACCGAAGCACTTGGAGTAGGTGGGGGGGCGGGTGTCCAGTTGCCTCTTGAAAAAGTCCAGTTGCCTCTTGAAAAAGCACCTTTGGGACAAACATGACTTGGGTGATTGAGAATCAACATGGACATAAAGTGGCCAGACTATCTCAGGGACCGCCTTCTGCTGCACAAATCCCAGCGAACTATTAGGTCCCACAGAGTGGGCCTTCTCCGGGTCCCGTCAACTAAACAATGTCATTTGGCAGGACCCAGGGGAAGAGCCTTCTCTGTGGCGGCCCCGGTCCTCTGGAACCAACTCCCTCCTGAGATGAGAATTGCCCCCACCCTCCTCAACTTTCGTAAGCTCCTTAAAACGCACCTCTGCCGTCAGGCATGGGGGAACTGAGATATTCTTTCCCCCTGGGCCTCTACAGTTTATGCATGGTATGTCTGGATGTATGTCTGGTTTTTATAATAAGGGTTTTTTAGTTGTTTTATTATTGGATTGCTATATGCTGTTTTTATCACTGTTGTTAGCCGCCCCGAGTCCACGGAGAGGGGTGGCATACAAATCCAATAAGTAAGTAAGTAAGTAAGTAAGTAAGTAAGTAAGTAAGTAAGTAAGTAAGTAAATAAATAAAGGAAACAGTGATCTAGAGCAATACAGTTTAGTTCATGCAAATTTATTTCAACATATGCTACGCCATGCGCGCTGTGCTGGGTGGTATTTCTTGCTTCTTGGCCCAGAGAGGGGCCCCTCGCTTTCTCACCAAAGCACCTCTTCATAGCTCATTCTTCTTGGGTACATGAATGCTTATATTTATTTATTTATTTGTGCAATTTATACGCCGCCCAACTTCAATCGGACTCTGGCCAGCTCACAGTAATAACAATACAGTAGTACCTCTAGATACAAGCTGCTCCACATGCGAGTATTCCAAGTTACGAGCCGAGACGCAAGCAAAATTTCTGTTCGACACCCGAGCTCAAATTCGGGATACCAGCCGAGCTTCCACTAGGTGGCGCAAGAATCCCTTGATTCCAGTTATCTTGGCGCGAAAAACAAAGTCTAAAGGCATTCATTCGAGATGCGAGTTGATCGACATACAAGCTCGGGTCTGGAACGAATTAGACTCGTATGTCGAGGTACCACTGTAATAAAAAAGACATGGGGAAAAAATGGATCACAATAACAACAACAATAAAAATAATATAAAAATGCATTGATAACCCTTAAAAACCATACATGCTCTCAATCATTCACGGTCCCAGGCCTGCCGTCTTAACAGCTTGACTTTATAGATATCCAATATGGTATTGTCAAATAATGTTTCACTTTGATCTTTTCCCATACTATATTAGTAGATTTGCCAGTGGAAATTTACAAAACATTTGGAGAAATATTAGGAATAGTAACGTTGGAGTTCTGCAATGAGTCGATTTTGGAAGCTAAGATACCGGACTCCTGGATAGAAGCTTTTATAACCTTGATTCCAAAAGAGGAGACTGATTTACAAAAGATTAAAAATTGTAGACTGATTTCATTACTGAAATTTAGACCATAAAGTATTTATATGCCATGCCCTACATGGCATGAGACCAGATTACCTTCATGTATCCCAGCGACCAATCAGGTTCTACAGATTTGGCCTTCTCCAGGTCCCGTCAGTCAGGCAGTGCTGTCTGGCAGGTCCTAGGGGAAGAGCCTTCTCTGTGGTGGCCCCGGCCCTCAGGAATCAACTTCCCCGGAGATTCGCATGGCCCCCCACCCTCCCAGTCTTTCGCAAAGCTCTGAAAACATATCTCTGCCGACAAGCCTTCTCGCACTAAGAATTTTTAATATCCCTGTCCCATAAATGAAGAATGATAATGAATGTGGATGTCTAGCTTTTTTAATTTGTGTGTGGGGGTTAGAATCAATTTAAATTAGATTTTTATGTTTTAGCGAGATTTTTAGTATATTTAAATATTAGATTTCTTTATGTACTGTATTCTTTGTTATGAGCTGCCCTGAGTCTCAAGAGAAGGGCGGCATAGAAATCTGATCAAATAAATAAATAAAATTTGCTTCAGTAATATCAAACAGGCAGAAAAGCAGTGAAGGGCTGCAAAAAAAATTACTACCACACTGTGGGTGTGGCTTATTTTGTGGGTGTGGCTTGCTGGCCGTGTGACCAAGTGGGAGTGGCTTGACAGTCATGTGACCGGGGTGGCTTAAAAGTCATGTGACTGGTTTAAAGGTGGCAACTTGACGTTACGTATGTCAAGGGTTAGGGTTTCCCTATCTATTGACTATTACTGAACATCCAAAATATATTATGTAATTCTATGTATACATGCCATATGTGTATATACATATTACACACAGGCACACAAAAATATACATTATCTACTATATAAACTGTATGTGTATGTGTTCTGCCTGACCGGTCTCAGGCGATAATTAACGGTCCAGGAAAGAAGGTCAGACACACACGTGCATTGTTAATCAGCAAACTTGTATTAAACATAAAAGAAAAGTCTAAAGAAAACTGTCCTTATTTTCAGGAGTAAAACACAGTTCGAGGCGAAAATTCAGCTAGATACAAAGTTCATGAAAAAGCAAACAAATACAAACTTTACATAGCAGAAATGTTCCAGGAGTTCTCTGAATTCTCGAGGCACGAGAGCAGCAGCTAGTCCCAGAGTTTTCAACTCCCACTTGCCTTACAATGCTGAGTTGAAATCCAAAGGCACAGAGCAGAGGCTTCAAAGCAGGAACCACAAAACCACAGAAACCACACAGATAAACATCCACAGTTTGCCTCTGCCTCTGTTCCCTTTTGTAACTGTAGCCCTCATTAAGGGAACCACACCCAGCCCTCATTCTGTGGACCACACCCAAACACAGGTGACACCATAATCACCGTTGATAATCCCTTAATTGAGCCCTACGTTGCATTGCTCTACGGCTACGCATATTGATTATTTGTTCAGCATACGAATCCAAAGAAGAGAGGCTATCCAACGGGCTGCCTGCTAAATCCCCTGGGCTGTCTGCCAGTTCCTGTGGGCTGTCTGGCAGTTCCTCTGAACCATCTGCCTCATCCTCTGGGCTGTCTGCCACATTTTCCTGGTTGTAAGCCAGGCTTTCACAATCACTCTGTGATGCATCTCTCACATATGTGGGGGCAACAGCTGGCCCAGGCCCGAACACAACAGTATGTACACACATACACACACAGCTCTTCTAAAATTATACAGATTTAACCTCATTTACTACAATAGGAAAAATATACCCAGAGCCTAGAAGGGGGAAAAAAGAAAAAAATTCAAACTTTTTCTACCGGTTCTGCGCACCTGACCAAACTTTTTCTACCAGTTCTGTGTACCTGATCATACCCGTAGGAGCCCATCACTGCGTAAAAGATTTCTTAGTGACTTTATTCATCGCTCATTCTTGAAGTTGTGTCTTTCCGCTAATCCTGAAATCCTGAGATCATAGAAACATAGAAACATAGAAGTCTGACGGCAGAAAAAGACCTCATGGTCCATCTAGTCTGCCCTTATACTATTTTCTGTATTTTATCTTAGGATGGATATATGTTTATCCCAGGCATGTTTAAATTCAGTTACTGTGGATTTATCTACCACGTCTGCTGGACGTTTGTTCCAAGGATCTACTACTCTTTTAGTAAAATAATATTTTCTCATGTTGCTTTTGATCTTTCCCCCAACTCAACTTCCATTTGTTCTATTTTACCCCCCAGTAGCAAGGAAATTTACCACCGCGTGCAAAATTCTCTTCTCAACATTTCATTAAAGATGATGATCAATAGCCTTAGAGAGGTAGGGCTGTTTAATTACCCCTCCAATTCTTGTGGGTTGTTTTTTTTAAAACCAACTCTTCCATCTCCTGCTGAAACGCAGCATCCAGCTGGTATCTTTTATAATTCCAGACCTGTTGAATGAAGAAGCGGAGTCTCTCGGAAACTGATAGAGCCATCCATTATTTTTTCTAGCAGCATCTATCTCCAAGACATCAGCCCATTAAAAACCCCGCTCTCCAAAGCAATCGGGAGCAGGAACAGAAGGTCAGCACTGCGTGAAACCAACCTCTGCTTCGTGCTTTTTAATCTTGGTGATCTGAAACAAGAGGCTGGAAATGGAAACGGAGCCTGTCCTCAGCGTGTGAGTGCGCAGAAGTCGGGAAGGAGGCTGCTTCGTAATAAGTTGAACACATCCGCTAATGGCAAACCTCCTCCCATCCTTAGAGGAGCAAGATTATATAGGCCCCATCTATAGATGGTCGCCATTAAATTGAATGAACACAGAACTGCCAATACAATACTCAAAAAGGAATCCTCAATCTGAGTATTGTATTGGCAGTTCTGTGTTAGCAAAAACTTCAGAAGGATTTAGGGGTAGTGATTTCTGACAGTCTCAAAATGGGTGAACAGTGCAGTCAGGCGGTAGGGAAAGCAAGTAGGATGCTTGGCTGCATAGCTAGAGGTATAACAAGCAGGAAGAGGGAGATTGTGATCTCCTTATATAGAGCGCTGGTGAGACCACATTTGGAATACTGTGTTCAGTTCTGGAGACCTCACCTACAAAAAGATATGGATAAAATTGAATGGGTCCAAAGACGGGCTACAAGAATGGTGGAAGGTCTTAAGCATAAAACGTATCAGGAAAGACTTAATGAACTCAATCTGTATAGTCTGGAGGACAGAAGGAAAAGGGGGGACATGATCGAAACATTTAAATATGTTAAAGGGTTAAATAAGGTCCAGGGGGGAAGTGTTTTTGATAGGAAAGTGAACACAAGAACAAGGGGACACAATCTGAAGTTAGTTGGGGGAAAGATCAAAAGCAGCATGAGAAAATATTATTTTACTGAAAGAGTAGTAGATCCTTGGAACAAACTTCCAGCAGACGTGGTAGATAAATCCACAGTAACTGAATTTAAACATGCCTGGGATAAACATATATCCATCCTAAGATAAAATACAGAAAATAGTATAAGGGCAGACTAGATGGACCATGAGGTCTTTTTCTGCCGTCAGACTTCTATGTTTCTATGTTTCTATGTATTTTGAAAGTTCTTTTGCTCTGGAGGGAATTACTACTTCTTGTAGTCATAATTGAAATGGAGCACTAGTCATACTGTAGCATGATTAGCTAAGGTGGGTAGGAGCTGGGACCCAACAACACCTGGACAGCTGGATAGTCCCACTGTCAGAATCCCAGTAAACATCTGAGAAATAAAAAAGAATCCAGATCTTGGCTTTCTTTCAAGTCCCAATTTATTAATGGAGCCATCTGGGTACAACTGTAGCCGAATCTATACTAACTTTCCTACAGTTCCCCACTCAAATTAAAGTTCATCCCACATCTCCAAACCCACAAGTTCATCACATGGACCAGTCTGGTCCTGACCATAGTTCCCTCTAAGCTGAGCAGTGAGCAATCGCTCACTTAAAAATCATCAATAACTCAGAGTTTTCCAAACCTGCCCAGAAGCCGAGAGGGAAAGAGTGAGAGGGAAGGAGAGAGAGAGGAAGAGAGAGAAACAGATAGAAAAAAGAGAGGAAGGAAAAGAGGGGGGGAAAGAATGGGAGTAAGGAAGAGAGAAAGAAAATCAAAATCTAGTTTGAAACTAGCTCAACTATTTAAGTGGCATTTTGATATTGATAGAGTTGCTCTATTATGAGCTCACTGTTATAGACACACAGTACAGTATTTTATTTTGAAATTCTCTGACGCAAAACAGGGTGGGTTTTTTGTTTGTTTGTTTGTTTGTTTGTTTGTTTATTTATTTATTATTTCTGTGCCCCCGAGTCCCGAAGGGACTGCCACTCAGATACTATACTTTTCCGCCCACCCCCCAAAAAAATTAGAGGGAACACTGGTCCTGACAGCATCCATGGTCCAAACCCTTACTTCTGTCTGGATGTAAAACAAAAGATGACCTTGAATCTTCCCCTTTCATACAACCACCCCTCCGCAATTCCCACTGACTACTCTAATTGTGGCAGGCCAAAGTCTCTTCTCAAACAACAGCTTAGGCCTCACACCTGTCTACCTATCCATGCTTACTTTTCCTTTGGTCTATTCCTATTTTAGCCTTTTTAAAAAGCACCCTGTTTCCCCCAAAATAAGATATCCTCTGATAATAAGCCCAATCGGGCTTTTGGATGCATGGCAATAAGGCCAAGTGCTTATTTCAGGGTTCAAAGAAACAAAATAAGATAGGGTCTTATTTTCAGGGAAACATGGTATATACGTTGCAAGATTAATAGAATAGAATAGAATTGTTGGAAGGGACCTTGGAGGTCTTCTAGTCCAACCCCCTGCTTAGGCAAGAAATTCTACACCACTTCAGACAAATGGTTATTCAACATCTTCTTTAAATCTTCCCATGTTAGAGAATTCACAAGAGTTCTTCTCCTGCAAAATTCTCTAAAACTTTATAATCTATCAGGGCAAGCTACAATATTTAAACAGGGAACAACCCCTACATTCACCCGCAGTGATGATATTACCTAGTTGGGTGTTGTGGTTAGCTCTGGCCCAGCTCCTGCCCCAAGGAATGTGCAGGTGGATGTGGGGGAAACATCCACATGCCGCAGGCCTGTTTTGCTCCCGATGGAATCTGCCGACGAAGCCTCCTCTGACCAAGGAAGCGTGAGTGACAGGGAAGAGGGGAGTTTGGCAGACAACCCAGGAGGAGATCAATCATCTGTATCATCCTTGGAATCTGAACAAGAATTAATGACACATCCATGCATGCGTAGAGTGATGCATTGGAGACAACAACTGAAGGATTATTACAAGAGAAAATGAGGCCACCTGTGGTTGGGTGGAGCTGCTGTATTTAGTGCTAGAGATAAACGTGCAGCCTGGTGTTTTAGCCTCATGGCAGTTTATCTGATTCATTGTTTCGTCAAGATCGTGGTTTTTGCTCTTCAGGATTGTGTATGGGGACTCTCTGGACTTTAGAATTGGACTCAATTTCCCAGTTATTGGGTGAGCAATTGGACTGCATTTAACTTGTGCCTTGTGTGTACCAGAAAATCCCTTTGACATTTAAAAAGGGAGCAGTTTCTGTTTTTCTGTTTATAAAAACTTTTGGGTTATCCTTTTATCATGTGGTGTGTGTCTTCCTGGACTAATTACCCTGTAATTACAGGCAGTTGAAACACGCTGGCAGAACATTAGGTGATGAAACATCTGAAAGCAAACAACCAAACTCAGAGAGCAGCAAGGACTCTGCAACCGACTAAGCCATTAAAAAAAATTTAAAAATTCATTAAAAAAAATAAAATATAAAAAGATGGTGGCACCCATGGGACAATCCAGTTTAGCGACGCCATTGTGATGTCACCATTGGGTCACTACCAGTTTGGGTGAACTGGTCCGAACTGGGAGAGACCCACCCCTGTGCAAAGTGAAATTATTACCAATGAAAAAATTCAAATCTTTTTAACATTCTCACAGAGAGTATATTAAAGCAACTTCCTTGTCTGAAACTAATTTCCACCTAGAAAGACTCTTCTGCAGTAATTGATGTAATTGGTCTTATTTCTTATCGCATTAATTTCCATGCCGTTTGCTCTTTGTTCTCAGTTCTGCAATTCCCAAGGACACAATTTCTATTTGGATACATTTTTCATGGATGAATGAGACTTGTTTTGTTGATTTTTTTTTTTTTAATGTGGAGAAAACAGAGTCCTAGAGCAGTGTTTCCCAACCTTGGCAACTTGAAGACATTTGGACTTCAACTCCCAGAATTCCCCAGCCAGCATTCACTGGCTGAGGAATTCTGGGAGTTGAAGTCCAAATATCTTCAAGTTGCCAAGGTTGGGAAACACTGTCCTAGAGGACTGAGACAGTGCTGGTCATGTAGATGGCAACATCTTGCAAGGGGATAGATTTATTCCACATCTCTAAGGACAGGAACATAAAAGTGCTAGGAAGAATCCAAAGAAAGGGGTTTGAACGCTGAGCAGAAAGCAAACATTTCTGTAACCATAAGGCTTATTGTATTCCTTGGCTAACAGGCACAATGAAATAATGCACTCGGTGCCCAAATGGAAGAGCGTTAATGGACTCAAAAGCAAACAGTGCAGAAAGATCAATGCCTCCAAACCAGGTCAGGACAGGATAGAACAAAGGGATCGATACAATTGAAAGAGTGAAAGGCAAGGAGATTCTCAGATTCCTGTTTAAGTTAAATCTAGCTGACCGAATATTGTTTCCACGTTTCGGTGAATGGCTTAACCTACGTAGCCTCTGTTGCTATGGCCCCAATCTATGGGAGCACTTTGGAATCAAACGACAACGGTTCTCTTCTTTTCATCTGATCTTGCAATGTGGAGAACAAGAAGCAAAAAATAATAATCATTATTTTCCTGAAGAAACTAAAATCCTGCCGTCCCTCCTTCAACACTAAAGAGAAATAAACTGCAGCCTTTAAAACGATAGTCTCAAATGTGTTTCTTTCAGGAGGGAATTGGACTTTCTTGGTTTTTTTATTTATTTATTTATTACTTAGATTTGTATGCCGCCCCTCTCCGAAGACTCGGGGCGGCTCACAACATGTAAAAACAAATCATAAGCAATCAGACAAATTTAAAATATTTAAATATTTAAAAACCCCATATGCTAACAGACACACACACAGACATACCATGCATAAATTAAACGTGCCCAGGGGGAGATGTTCAGTTCTCCCATGCCTGACGGCAAAGGTGAGTTTTAAGGAGTTTACGGAAGGCAGGAAGAGTAGGGGCAGTTCTAATCTCCGGGGGGAGTTGGTTCCAGAGGGCCGGTGCCGCCACAGAGAAGGCTCTTCCCCTGTGGCCCGCCAACCGACATTGTTTAGTTGACGGGACCCGGAGAAGGCCCACTCTGTGGGACCTAATCGGTCGCTGGGATTCGTGCGGCAGGAGGCGGTCTTGGAGATATTCTGGTCCGATGCCATGAAGGGCTTTAAAGGTCATAACCAACACTTTGAATTGTGACCGGAAATTGATCGGCAGCCAATGCAGACTGCGGAGTGATGGTGAAACATGGGCATACCTAGGTAAGCCCATGACTGCTCTCGCAGCTGCATTTTGCACGATCTGAAGTTTCCGAACACTTTTCAAAGGTAGCCCCATGTAGAGAGCATTACAGTAGTCGAACCTCGAGGTGATGAGGGCATGAGTGACTGTGAGCAATGAGTCCCGGTCCAGATAGGGCCGCAACTGGTGCACCAGGCGAACCTGGGCAAACGCCCCCCTCGCCACAGCTGAAAGTTGTTGTTCTAATGTGAGCTGTGGATCGAGGAGGACGCCCAAGTTGCGGACCCTCTCTGAGGGGGTCAATAATTCCCCCCCCAGGGTAATGGACGGACAGATGGAATTGTCCTTGGGAGGCAAAACCCACAGCCACTCCGTCTTATCCGGGTTGAGCTTGAGTCTGTTGACACCCATCCAGGCCCCAACAGCCTCCAGGCACCGGCACATCACTTCCACCGCTTCATTGACTGGGCATGGGGTGGAGATGTAAAGCTGGGTATCATCCGCATATTGATGATACCTCACCCCATGTCCTTGGATGATCTCGCCCAGCAGTTTTATGTAGATGTTAAATAGCAGGGGGGAGAGGACCGACCCCTGAGGCACCCCACAAGGGAGAGACCTAGGAGTCGACCTCTGTCCCCCCACTAACACCGACTGCGACCGGCCAGAGAGGTAGGAGGAGAACCACTGAAGAACAGTGCCTCCCACCCCCAGCCCCTCCAGCCGGTGCAGAAGGATACCATGGTCAATGGTATCGAAAGCCGCTGAGAGGTCAAGGAGCACCAGGACAGAAGATAAACCCCTGTCCCGGGCCCGCCAGAGATCATCCATCAACGCGACCAAAGCGGTTTCCGTGCTGTAACCGGGCCTGAAACCCGACTGCTGGGGACCTAGATAATCGGCTTCTTCCAAGGACCGTTGGAGCTGGAGTGCCACCACCTTCTCAACAACCTTCCCCATAAAGGGAAGGTTGGAGACTGGACGATAGTTATTAAGCACAGCTGGGTCCAGGGAGGGCCTCTTGAGGAGGGGGCGCACAAGCGCTTCTTTATAGAGTGATGGAAAAACTCCCCTCCCCAAGGAAGCGTTGGTAATCTCCTGGGCCCAGCTCCGTGTCACCTCCCTGCTGGCCGAAACCAACCAGGAGGGACACGGATCCAGTAAACAGGTGGCGGAACTCACAGCTCCAATGGCCTTGTCCACTTCATCAGGTGTCACCAGATCAAACTCTTCCCAGACAGGTGGACAAGTACGTGCCCCAGTCACCTCGACTGACTCGTTGTCAGTCGATTCTGTTTTACAATTGGAGTCGAGGTCGGCCCGAATCCGAGCGACTTTATCAGCGAAAAACATGTTAAAATCCTCGGCACTACTCTGCAAGGGCTCCCCAACTCCCCCCTGATTAAGAAGGGAGTGGGTCACCCTAAACAGAGCGGCCGGGCGGGATTCCGCTGATGCAATCAAGGCGGCATGGTACGCGCATCTTGCCGCCTTGAGCGCCACTTTGTAAGTCTTAATAAAAGCTCTTACAAGTGTTCGGTCGGATTCAGACCTACTCTTCCTCCATCGCTTCTCTAGACGTCTCTTTTGGCGCTTCAACTCCCGGAGCTCCTCGTTGAACCATGGGGCTCTACGGGGTCTAACGCCTCGGAGAGGTCGCAAAGGCGCAATCCGGTCGAGAGCCTCCGCAGCAGCCGTGTTCCAGGCCTCCGCAAGAGACTCCGCCGAACTGTGGACGAGTGCCTCTGGGATAACCCCAAGCGCCGTCTGAAAGCCCTCTGGGTCCATCAGGCGTCTGGGGCGGAACATCTTCATTGGTTCCGCCTCCCTGCGGGGGAGGATTGGAGCCAGGAAGTCAAGCCGTAGTAGAAAATGGTCTGACCATGACAAAGGCAATGCTTCTAAGCCCCTTAGTCTCAGACCATTACTCAGTTGCTCGGAAAGGAATACCATGTCAGGTGCGTGCCCTCCCTCGTGAGTCGGACCCTGTACTACTTGAGTCAGGTCCACGGCTGTCATGGTGGCCATGAACTCCTGTGCCAACCCAGAGGTTTCGCCGAGTGACGGCAGGTTGAAGTCCCCCAAGACAATAAGTCCGGGGAACTCCACCGCCAACCCGGCTACCTCCTCGAGTAGCACAGGCAGGGCTTTTGACACGCAGCTAGGAGGCAGGTACGTGAGAAATAAGCCCACCTGAACCCCTAAGTCCAACTTCATCAAGAGAGATTCGCAACCCGCAATTTCCGGAGCAATGAGTCTACGCAGGCAAAGGCTCTCCCTGGCTATAATAGCCACTCCTCCCCCCCTTTAACTGAAGATGTTTCGCTTCTCATCCAAGAAGCTTCTTCAGCTCTGATAGGATGGTGGAGGAATGGAAGGATTTATATTCCTTGCAGACAGGGGGTCATTTGCATCCTTTTAGAGACACTTGGAGGCTTATTAGGGTCACCTGAGAAGTGTTCCTGTAGTCTGCAATATGTGTGTGTGTGAGTCACATGTTTTTTGGGGGGGTTTTTTGTTGAATTTGAAAATTAAGGGAGACTAGGATAGATCTATTTCAGCCTTATTTTGGCCTCATCAGCTAGCCATACCCACTGGGACTTGAACCTGCAACCTTTGCCTTGTAAGGCAGAGAATTATCCTCTAGGCTACAGTATCCAATCCCTTCAGCTCTGCACCAGGGAAGGGTTACATATTTTTGTGTCCTCAACCTTTCTAATGTTGTGACCCCTTAATACAGTTCCTCATGTTGTGGTGACCCCCAACCATAAGTCTAGTACCAATTCTCCCAACAGAGCTTTTTTAAAAACAAAAATTATTAAGACAAAACAACAACGTATAAGAGAACGACAAACATACAACAAAATATAGGAGCTATTACCGCTCCATTCTTATCAAACGTTTCCAGAGGAAAACCTTTGCAAATCATATCTTACAAAGAAACATATACTTATATTCAGTGATGGGCTACCAAAATTTTTACTACCACACTGTGGGCGTGGCTTATGCATTTTGTTTCAACATCTTTCAGTGCAAATTGGGTGCTCTTGGGTGGAGCTCCAAATTTTGCTACCGGAACTGCGTTCCTGATCATTCCCGTAGGAGCCCATTGCTGCTTATATTTTTTATTGTTTACATTTACTTCTATATAATATATCTAGTTATTTAGTTATTCCTTAATCTTCTGTTCAACCAACTGTAGACCTTATCCCAAACTTTAAAATATTCAGTTTCCTCTTGTCCCTTCAACCTCGAAATGGCATCTGTAAGTGATGTACATTACAAGCAACGTGTCATCATTCAATTTCTCACTGTGGAGGAAGAAACTGTTGGGAACATTCACAAACGTTTGTGTACAGTTTATGGAGAATTTGCATTGAGGATGATGAAGAGGTGATTCGCACAGTGCAGAGATGGCTTTGTGACCAGAACAAGGAGTGGTACCGACAGGGCATATACACCCTTGTGTCTCGCTGGAGGAAGGCCATAGAACAGGACAGAGATTACATGGAAAAATAGGGAGTGTAGAAGAAACATCATTCTTTCTTGTGTGTAAGTTTCATTGTGTTCAACAAACAACTGTTGAAGAAGAAAAAATGTGCATTACTTTCTGGGCAACCCTCGTATATCCACCCTGCCAATTAAGAGGGAAACTATTACTCTGATGAGAAAAAGGGACTCAGATATTAAACATGTATTAGATGTTAATACATATGCAAACATGCAAATTTGGAAATAACTAATGTTATGCACCGAAGTACCTATTAGTCTCCTTGTTAATTTAGACCCTCTCATTTATCCTGCTGTGCATAGATTACCCCATTCATAGCAATGCCTATGTCCAATTCGTGCTACAGATATTTAAATTCTAAAATCCTCTTATGATTACCCAAGTCTGAGAAGAGTCAGATCCTAGTTGATCTCAATGGTTTATACTAGCCATACTCGACCTCCCATTACGGAGGTGTGACCACCAGCGATTAACAATTGCCTGCCTCAGTAAAGCTACAAGCTTTGTTCTATTTATTAATGTATTTTTATCACATTTCTACCCCGTCACAATCTAATCACTCCAAGTAACTTACACAGAATATGAAACAAGTTAAAACATTCACAGTTTATTATACATTCCCAAAAGAGCTATCCAAGATAACGTGAACAAGCTATAATAATTAATTTGGATTTAAAGAGGGGGAAAGTATAAAAAGATTGCATTGTATAACATAAAATGTCTTATGAAATTGCTGGGTTTTTTAACCATTTTGAAGAAGGGAATTAGGTTCTAATTTGTATTGGGAGGCTATCGGTAGTCCTACAATCACAGTTGGGACCAGAATTCCTGTTGCTAAGCAAAACTGTTAAGTGAATTGTCTTCTGTCCCAGTGCTGAAGTCCCCAAAAATTACACAACACACAACTTACAAACACAGTTTATTTTAGAAATTAAATGCGGAGTTGAAGGCATTGGACCAGAATATCTCCGAGACTGCCTTCTGCCGCACAAATCCCAGCGACCGATCAGGTCCCACAGAGTGGGCCTTCTCCGGGTCCCGTCAACTAAACAATGTCGGTTGGCGGGCCCAGGGGAAAAGCCTTCTCTGTGGCAGCCCCGACCCTCTGGAATCAACTTCCCCCAGAGATTAGAACTGCCCCTACTCCCCTTGCCTTTCGTAAGCTCCTTAAAACCCACCTTTGTCATCAGGCATGGGGGAACTGAGACATCTCCCCCGGGCATATACAATTTATGAATGGTATGTTTGTATGTATGTTTGTTTAGTAAATGGGGTTTCTTAAATATTTTAAACTACAATTTATATTTGTTATGAATTGTTTTATTCTGTTGTGAGCCGCCCCGAGTCTGTGGAGAGGGGTGGCATACAAATCTAAATAATAAAATAAAAATAAATAAATAAATAAGTTTCCTAATAGCTTCCTAGGAGCATAAAACAAAAGGTATACGTTAATTTACAAACAGTTCAAAGCAAATGAAGACAAGGAAGAACTTCCCTTAGTGTGGTTAGGCCTTAAGTAGTCTTAAGGGTGTTGTGTTTGGGCCTGTGCCAGCTGCTGCTCCCACGTGTGTGACAGATGCGTCACAGAGCGATTGTGAAAGCCTGGCTGATAGCCAGGAAAATTTGGTCGACAGCCCAGAGGATTTGGCAGATAGCTCAGAAGAGTTGGCAGACAGCCCAGAGGAACTGGCAGACAGCCCAGGGGACTTGGCAGGCAGCCCATCGGATAGCCTCTCTTCTCTGGATTCGAATGCCGAACAGATAATCAATATGCGTAGCCGTAGAGCAATGCAACGTAGGGCTCAATTACGGGATTATCAACAGTGATTATGGTGTCACCTGTGTTTGGGTGTGGTCCACAGAATGAGGGCTGGGTGTGGTCCCCATAATGAGGGCTGCTACAGTTACAAAAGGGAACAGAGGCACAGGCAAACCATGGACGTTTATCTGTGTGGTTTGTGTGGTTTTGCTGTTACCTGCTTTGAGATCTTGGCTCTGTGCTTTTGGATTCAACCCAGCATTTTCAGGCAAGTGGGTGTTGGGAAACCTGTGAATCACTGCTTCTATCATGCCTCGTGAATTCAGAGAACACCTGAAACTTTCCTGCTACGTGAACTTTGTATTTGGTTGCTTTTTCGCTCCACATGCACTTTGTATCTATCTGAACTTTCGCTTAGAACTGTGTTTTACTCCTGAAGAATAAGGGCATTTTGTTTAGTTTTTTCTTTTGTGCTTAATACAATTGTGCTGTTTATCACTGCCCGTGTGTGTCTGACCTTCGTTCATGGACCCTTAATTACCACCTGAGCCCCTTCAGGCAGAACAAAGGGTATGACCAATTAGCCTGCTGATCTACTCTCGAGTAGACCTGCACCAGAGTAAACCTTTCTGCCTTGCGTGCTCTTGCATTCAGGCAAAGGAATAGTCCCTCCTTTCTCAGCCCTGCCAAGAGGCACTGCAGGCTTTTAAAGGTTCTGGCTGCACAGGCTGATAGGGAAGCCACAACAAGTTGCACTCAATTTTATGACCTTTTTTGGTATAGGGTTTCCTGCCTGACTAAGGGGTTGGACTAGAAGACTTTCAAGCTCCCTTTCAATTTTGTTATTTCATTACCAGTCATCCAAAAGTCCAATACCAAGAATGACAAAAAAACTAACCAGTGGATTTCTATTCCATATCAGGTCTGAACCCAATCTGACAAGGGTCAAAATAATTCATTTCTTCTAAGATAGTAAGAAATTAGTCTACTACTCTCAACAATCTTCCTTAAAGGGGAAGACTAGAGATGGGACAATAGTTATCCACGATCCAATATATCATCTTAAGAAGGTAACACCCCAAAGCTGCCTAGCTATCCCTCCTATAAAGAGACATTGACAATCTCCTGGATTATTTTGTCATTCATTATATTTCTATGATCTATCCATCATTTTACTATTTCAGCTCTATCTGCAACTAGCGTCTGCTTTGAAATGACAGGGTTTTTATTTGCATTTTATAAGACAATCCCCTTAGATCATCCTTCCTATAAAATAATAAATTTGGACTGTAAAAACTCACTAGAATAATATGAGTTAAAGCTGTTTGACTAGTGACACTTCAGATAGATATTTTTAAGACGCCAGAATAATGACCATCACATAAATAGAAATGTAATATATCTCACCCCAATGGAAAAGTTTGGGCCATATCAATTGATCAGTGCTAACTGATGATGGACAACTTCATGATTCTGCAGTGCTCTCCCTTTTTATGGATCATAATCAAGAAACTGGATTTGGACAAATGTTGTGGTTCAGCCTGAGGCTGCTCAGGGACTGTCTGTGTCTCTGCTGGCTCCATGCCCGGAGGAGGATGACAGCAAAGAGGAGGGGGCTGAACAGTCGGACGGGGGAGAGGAAAGTCAGGAATGGGATGAAGGAGAACAGCATGAGAGCCCCGGTGGGGGGCTCTCCCCAGCCAGTAGCTTGGAGTCATTAGGTGATGACGCACAAGCCGTCATTGACATGCGACAGAGATGTTCAGATCAGAGAAAGGAGCAATTAAAGAAGTATTATCAGCACTGAATTAGGAACAGCTGGGCTTGGGTGTGGTCCTCCTTAGCAGGGTTTAAAAGGCAGGCAAGCCCTTGAAGCCGTGTGGAGTGTTATCAATTGGAGTTACGGTGTCCTGCTTTGTTCTCGCCGTCTCTGTTCCTGGCTTGTGGCCCAGCAGTTTGGAAGACCTGTGGGAGGTGTAGGTCTGCTATCTACAGCCTCGTATTGGCAGCAAGAATCCTGTATTGCTGCATGGACTTTTGCCTTCATGGATATATCTGAAGATACAGCATTTTCCTGTTTGTAAGGACATTTTCTGTTACCTGTGTTTTTTCTTGAATTTTATAAACTGCCTTTACCTTTTATCGGTGTGTCTGGGCTTCTCTTTTTGGGTTGGTATTGGCTTCCGGAGTGACCCAGACAGAACAGACAAAAGGCACCTTCAAATAAAAGCCAGCTTCAAACCAAGGGCAATCCAACACACACACAACCACCCAATGGCTTTCACAAAAGTCATTTGAATGTTCATTTCTTGCAAACGGATTTCACCAAAGCATCACTTTGATCTCACTATCCATGCCCAGTTATTTTATTTATTTATTTAGTCCAATGCATAATACACATTGAAGAGAAAGATATGTAATCATATAAGTAAAGAAAAGAATAGAAGAATATATATAAAAGTATAGGTGAACATATTTGAAAGGAAACAAAGATAAATGAGATAAGGAGAGACAATTGGACAGGGGACGGAAGGCACACTGGTGCACTTATGCATGCCCCTTACTGACCTCTAAGGAACCTGGAGAGGTCAATTGTGGATAGTTTAAGGGGAAAATGTTGGGGGTTAGGGGTTGACACTACTGAATCAGGTAATGAGTTCCACGCTTCAACAACTCAGTTGCTGAAGTCATATTTTGTACAGCCAAGTTCCTGCAACCTTCCCTCATATGTTTTGATTTCCAGTCTCTTTAACCGGAATGATAAAGGGGCTGGATACCAAAATGTATGAGGAAAGGTTGTAGGGACTGGGCATGGATAGTCTAGTGAAGAGGAGGGCCAGGTGGGACATGATAGCAGTATGTAGGTACTTGAGGGGTTGCCATGTAAAGGAGGAGGTCACACTGTTTTCCAAAGCACCAGAGGGCCAGAAGAGAAGCAACAGATGGAAGCTGACCAAGAGATTCAACCTGGAAATAAGGAAGGACTTTCTGATGGTGAGAGCGATCAACCGGTGGAACAGCTTGCCCATGCAGGTTGTGAATGCCCCAACACTGGAGACCTTCAAGAAGAAATTGGACTGCCATATGTCTGGGATGGTATAGGGTCTCCTGCACCAGCAGGAGGTTGGACTAAAAGACCCACAGTCTTCCAACACAAACAAATAAAAATCTCACAGTAGTAACTGTGAGAGGGATCTTGGAGTCCTAGTGGGCAACTATTTAAATATGAGCCAGCAGTGTGCAGCAGCTGCCAAAAAAGCCAACAGAGTTCTAGGCTGCATTAACAGAGGGATAGAATCAAGATCACGTGAAGGGTTAATACCACTTTATAAAGTAAGGCTACACTTGGAATACTGCATTCAATTTTGCTCACCACGATGCAAATGGATGTTGAGACTCTAGAAAGAATGCAGAGAAGAGCAACAAAGATGATTAGGGGACTGGAGGCTAAAACATGTGAAGAACGGTTGCAGGAACTGAGCATGGCTAGTTTAATGAAAAGAAGGACTAGGTGAGACATGATAGCAGTGTTCCAGTATCTCAGGGGTTGCCACAAAGAAGCGGGGGTCAACCTATTCCCCAAAGCACCTAAAGGTAGAACAAGAAGCAATGGATGGAAACTAATCAAGGAGAGAAGCAACTTAGAACTAAAGAAAACATTCTTGACAATTAGAACAATTAACCAGTGGAACAGCTTGCCTCCAGAAGTTGTGAATGCTCCAATAATGGAAGTTTTTAAGAAGAGATTGGATAACCATTTTGTCTGAAATAGTGTAGGGTTTCCTGCCTATGCAGGGGGTTGGATTAGAAGACCTCCAAGGTCCCTTCCAACTCTGTTGTTGTTTATTTATTTATTTATTTATTTATTTATTTATTTATTTATTTATTTATTTATTTATTTATTTAGATTTGTATGCCGCCCCTCTCCGCTGTTATCATCATCATCATCATTTGACTACTGTAACGCTCTCTACATGGGGCTACCTTTGAAAAATGGATGTTGAGAAACATGTTCGGAAACTTCAGATCGTGCAAAATGCAGCTGCGAGAGCAATCATGGGCTGCCCTAGGTATGCCCATGTTACACCAACACTCCGCAGTCTGCATTGGTTGCCGATCAATTTCTGGTCACAATTCAAAGTGTTGGCTATGACCTATAAAGCCCTTAATGGCATCAGACCAGAATATCTCCGGGACCGCCTTCTGCTGCACGAATCCCAGCAACCGATTAGGTCCCATAGAGTTGGCCTTCTCCTGGTCCCATCGACTAAACAATGTTGTTTGGCAGGCCCCAGGGGAAGAGCCTTCTCTGTGGCAGCCCCGACCCTCTGGAACCAGCTCCCACCGGAGATTAGAACTGCCCCCACCCTCCCTGCCTTTCGTAAACTCCTTAAAACCCACCTTTGCCATCAGGCATGGGGGAATTGAATCATCTCCCCCGGGCCTATACAATTTAAATATGGTATGTCTGTGTGTATGTATGCTTTAATAACGGGGATTTTAATGTTTTCTTTTTTAACCATTAAAATTATTAGATTTGTTATGAACTGTTTTCTATTGTTGTTGTGAGCCGCCCCGAGTCTACGGAGAGGGGCGGCATACAAATCTAATAAATAAATAAAATGAAATAAATCATTCCTTACTATTAGGGAAAAAACAAACTTGAGTGCAACGTCTTATGTTTTCAGTGTATCAATGGAAGATTATGAAATGCTGAGAAAACAGAAAAGGACAGCCATCTGCAGAAGGAAGGGAAAGAAGGAGAGAAAAAATGACAGTGATGAGAAAAGCAGCTCCTTATCCAGAGCCAAGAAAAGTCTGTAATTTTTGTGCTTCCATTTACGCTTTTCAAATTGGAGTCCGTGCAGAGTCCTATTTCCATCTTCTGTCTTTTAGCAAGACAAAGCTCCTTGCTTTCTTCTTGACTTGCTGGTGCCATGTTAAAACACAAAAACCACTTTAGCAGAGGCTGGTAAATGGAATGACATGGGGCGATGTATCAAGATCACTTTGAGGAGTCATTTTCATGCTGTTGTTGTTGTTATAAGCGAAAGAAAACATTTGCCCAGCGTTTTGTCCTTTAGCCAGATGACTTCAAAACAATCTAAAAACAGAGCAAGAGGTTGCAGAATATTGATCGCTGTCTGTTTCTTATATTTTATTTTATCTATTTATTTTGTCAAGCAGATATTAGATAATACATATATGTATTATTTGAATGCATGCAATAAATCCGAATAAAAGGGAACATTAGGACAGGGATGGTAGGTACGCTGGTACACTTATGCATGTCCCTTGCTAGAGGTTTGCCAGGACTTCCTTTTAGGATATGTGCATTTAATTCAAATTTATTTGATTATTTGCTGTGTCACATTTTTGCAGTGGGGAGGGGAAAGATACATTGGGAGTGTCCTATTTGGGGGGGGGGGGGGTTAGAAACAATTCAAGACCCGGATATTTTTTGATTTGATTTGATTTGATTTGATTTGATTTGATTTGATTTGATTTGATTTGATTTGATTTGATTTGATTTGATTTGATTTGATTTGATTTGATTTGATTTGATTTGATTTGATTTGATTTGATTTGATTTGATTTGATTTGATTTGATTTGATTTGATTTGATTTGATTTGATTTGATTTGATTTGATTTGATTTGATTTGATTTGTATGCCGCCCATCTCCGTAGACTCGGGGCGGCTAACAACAGTAATAAAAACAGCATATAACAATCCAATATTAAAACAGTTAAAAACCCTCATTATAAAACCAAACATACATACAGACATACCATGCATAAAATTGTAAAGGCGTAGGGGGAAAGAGTATCTCAGTTCCCCCATGCCTGGCGGCAGAGGTGGGTTTTAAGAAGCTTACGAAAGGCAAGGAGGGTGGGGGAAATTCTAATCTCTGGGGGGAGTTGGTTCCAGAGGGCCAGGGCCACCACAGAGAAGGCTCTTCCCCTGGGTCCCACCAAGCGACACTGTTTAGTTGACAGGACCCGGAGAAGACCCACTCTGTGGGACCTAACTGGTCGCTGGGATTCGTGCAGCAGAAGGCGGTCCCTGAGATAATCTGGTCCGGTGCCATGAAGGGCTTTATAGGTCATAACCAACACTTTGAATTGTGACCGGAAACTGATCGGCAACCAATGCAGACTGCGGAGTGTTGGTGTAACATGGGCATATTTGGGAAAGCCCATGATTGCTCTCGCAGCTGCATGCTGCACGACCTGAAGTTTCCGAACACTTTTCAAAGGTAGCCCCATATAGAGAGCATTACCAGTTGCGGCCCTATCTGGGCCGGGACTCATTGCTCACAGTCACTCATGCCCTCATCACCTCGAGGTTCGACTACTGTAATGCTCTCTACATGGGGCTACCTTTGAAAAGTGTTCGGAAACTTCAGATCATGCAGAATGCAGCTGCGAGAGCAGTCATGGGCTTCCCAATGTATGCCCATGTTTCGCCATCACTCCGCAGTCTGCATTGGCTGCCGATCAATTTCCGGTCACAATTCAAAGTGTTGGTTATGACCTTTAAAGCCCTTCATGGCACTGGACCAGAATATCTCCGAGACCGCCTTCTGCCGCACGAATCCCAGCGACCGATTAGGTCCCACAGAGTGGGCCTTCTCCGGGTCCTGTCAACTAAACAATGTCGGATGGTGGGCCCCAGGGGAAGAGCCTTCTCTGTGGCGGCCCCGACTCTCTGGAACCAACTCCCCCCAGAGATTAGAACTGCCTCTACTCTCCCTGCCTTCCATAAACTCCTAAAAAACCACCTTTGCCGTCAGGCATGGGGGAACTGAAACACCTCCCCCGGGCATGTACAATTTATGCATGGTATGTTTGTGTGTGTGTTTGTTAATAAATGGGGTTCTTTTTAAATCTTTTTAAATATTTTAAATTTATTTGGATTTGTCATGATTGCTGTATCTTGCTGTGAGCCGCCCCGAGTCTGCGGAGAGGGGCAGCATACAAATCTAAATAATAAATAAATAAATAAATTACAGTAGTCGAGCCTCGAGGTGATGAGGGCATGAGTGACTGTGAGCTTTGACTCCCGGTCCAAATAGGGCCGCAACTGGTGCACCAGGCGAACCTGGGCAAACGCCGCCCTCACCACAGCCGAAAGATATATTTTTGTCATACAAGTATAGAATTATAGTTTGTATTAACATAACAAAGTACAAAGAGGTTATAAAAAGGATAATGGGACAGAAGGACAGGGACGGTAGGCACAATAGTGCGCTCATGCACGCACTATGGATTGCTGTTTTCTACCGTATATCATTTGTCTGAAGATGACAAAACCTGTCCAGACAGTATCATGGTGTTTGAGCCTAGAAACATCCTTTTCAGATGCTACAGGTTCAATCCTCCAGTTCAATACAACCTTTTCTTTTCAGCTGCAAGAATGGAAAGCAATTTGAATAATACAGGAAAACATGAGGCAAATGTAGCTAGCTTAACAACAGGAAGGAAAGTGACAGAGTGAATCATGAATTAATACATGTAGTCTTACAAACACAGCGGAGCCCAAAATTTATGTTGCTAAGTGAGAAATGTGTTACGTAAGCTTTGCCCTGTTTTACTACTTTTCCCGGCACATTAGAACCATAGAAACATAGAAGACTGACAGCAGGAAAAGACCTCATGGTCCATCTAGTCTGCCCTTATACTATTTCCTGTATTTTATCTTAGGATGGATATATGTTTATCCCAGGCATGTTTAAATTCATTTACTGTGGATTTACCAACCACATCTGCTGGAAATTTGTTCCAAGCGTCTATACTCTTTCAGTAAAATAATATTTTCTCACGTTACTTCTAATCTTTCCCCCAACTTACCTCAGAGTGTGAACCCTTGTTCTTGTGTTTATTTTCCTATTAAAAACACTTCTCTTCTGAACCTAATTTAACCCTTTAAACATTTGTTAAATGAATCACTGAAGTTTTTAAATTTGTAACACTAGTTAAGTGAATCTGGCTTCCTCATTGACTTTGCTTATCAGAGGTTTGCAACAGGGGATATAATAATAATAATAATAATAATAATAATAATAATAATAATAATAATAACAACAACAACAACAACAACAACAACTTGTGCCAGAACTACCATTTACCAGTGGCAAAGAACTGGTGGGATCATAAGCCCGAAAAAGTGGTCGAAAATGAGCAAGCAAAACTACTGTGGGACTTCCGACTTCAGACTGACAGAATTCTGAAGCATAACACACCAGACATTGTGATCGTGGAGAAAAAGAAAGTATGGATCATCGACATCACAATCCCAGGAGACAGCAGAATGGAGGAGAAGCAGCTAGAGAAATTAGTGAAATACGAAGATCTAAAAATCGAGCTGCAACGACTCTGGCATAAGCCCGTGAAAGTGGTCCCAGTGGTACTTGGCACGCTGGGCGCAGTACCAAAGGATCTCAGCGGACATTTGAAAACCATTGGAATGGACAAAATCTCCATCTGTCAATTGCAAAAGGCCTCTTTACTGGGATCGGCAAACATAATTCACCGCTACATCACGCAGTCCTAGGTGCTTGGGAAGCGCCCGACTGGTGATGAAATACGAAATCCAGCATAGTGATCTCATTTGCTGTGTTGTACTGACATAATAATAATAATAATAATAATAATAATAATAATAATAATAATATATTAGATTTGTATGCCATCCCTCTCCGAAGACTTGGGGTGGCTCACAACAATGATAAACAGTGTACAAATCCAATATTTAAATAACAATTTAAAAACCCTTGCAATAAAATAATCACACAACCCAATCAAACCATACATAAACCAAGATAGTTAGGGGATATTTCAATTTCCCCATGCCTGCTGACAAAGGTGAGTTTTCAACAACTTGCGAAAGGCGAGGAGGGTGGGGGCAGTTCTGATCTCCGGGGGCAGTTGATTCCAGAGGGCCGGGGCCACCACAGAGAAGGCTCTTCCCCTGGGTCCCACCAGATGACATTGCTTAGTGACCCCAGGACACTACAACCATGGTAAATGTGAATCTGTTGTCAAGCATCCAGATATAAATCACGTGACCATGGGAATGCTGCAAGGGTCATAAGTGTGAAAAATAGTCATAAGTCACTTTTTTTCAGTGCTGTTGTAACTTTGAAAGGTCTCTAAATGAACTGTTGTAAATTAGCACCTGAATACTTTTTAAGGATTAAATTTCCATCTTACCCCCGAAAATAAAAATTGAGACAGTTCAGTAGCAAGTGATGTCATAGTTTCAAAAGCTGAAGCAATGGTGCAATTAAGAAACATTAGATTTATATGGTATGATAAGGAGAAAAATCACTCATATTTTAAAAGACATACATTAAGGAAATACTTACTAGAAGTTTGGAAAGACATAAAAAAAATCACTTTTTAACTATTCCAGAATGGCTTGCTCCTCTAGAAGCAATAATACATCCCAAATCTATAAAAGACAAAAAAATTATAAGATATAGAGATTTACTAAATGACCAAATGAAATTAAAATCTAGGATCACATTACAAGATGAAGGGATAACAATTGATTGGTGGCATTATGCCCAGATTCGATCTAGATATCAGAAAGATAAAATACTTTATATTTTTAATAAAAATAAAAATTTGTTAAGCAATTTAATTACTCTTAATCAAACGAAAACAATAGGGAAAATTTATAAATTCCTTATTGCACATAAAAATATAGAACTGACACTAAAAGATAATATGATAAGATGGTGCAAAAACATTGGTAAAGAAATAGACATAGATACATGGGAAAAAGTCTGGATCAACAATTGGAAAATGACCAAATCAGTATCATTAAAAGAAAATCAAATTAAAATGTTTTACAGATGGCATCTCCCACCAAACAGAATAGCAAAAATGTTTCCCAAAACTTCTCCATTGTGTTGGAAATGTAAGAAAGAAATAGGAACCTACTACCATCAATGGTGGACATGTGGTAAAGCTAAAATATATTGGAAGATGATAGAGAAAATAATAAAAGAAACAGTAAAGCAGGAGGTTGAAAATACCCCGGAATTTTATTTATTAGGAATTACCAACCAGACCTATAAGAAAGAAATTTTATATTTAATTATACACATATTAACAGCGGCTAGAATCACGTATGCGCAAAATTGGAAGGGGGAAGAAATTCCCAAAGAAGAAGAAGTTATAGCAAAATTATTAGATTGCGCTGAAATGGATATGATGACAAGACGTTTAAATGATCAAGAAGATACTAAGTTTTATGAAGCATGGAACAATGTTTATAAATGGATAGATAAGAAAAAATAAGATATACAATCTATTTTTAGTTAACTTGTTGTATTTGTTTTTACTTGGGTAATAATAATATTAGCATTAGCTTAAATTTATTGTTTAATGACTAAGGTAGAATTAGTTTATATATAAGTAATATACCAACTGGAACCAACTCCCCCCAGAGATTAGAACTGCCCCCACCCTCCTTGCCTTTCGTAAACAACTTAAAACCCACCTCTGCCGCCAGGCATGGGGGAATTGAGATCCTCTTTCCCCCTAGGCCTTTACAATTCTATGCATGGTATGTATGTATGTATGTTTGGTTTTTATATTAATTGATTTTTAATCATCAATACCAAATTACTATTGTACACTGTTTTATTGTCGCTGTTAGCCGCCCCGAGTCTCTGGAGAGGGGCGGCATACAAATCCAATAAATAAATAAATAAATAAATAAATAAATAAATAAATAAATAAATAAATAAATAAATAAATAAATAAATAAATAAATAAATAAATAAATAAATAAATAAATAAATAAATAAATAAATAAATAAATAAATAAATAAATAAATAAATAAATAAATAAATAAATAAATAAATAAATAAATAAATAAATAAATAAATAAATAAATAAATAAATAAATAAATAAATAAATAAATAAATAAATAAATAAATAAATACCGGTAGTAAGAATTTTGGTTTTATATATATATTAGTAACAATGTGAAAAACCTTAAATCAAATTTAACAAATTTTTTTTCTTTTTAAAATATTCAATATATATCTAATTATGTATTCTTTTTCTGTATTTGAATTTACACTTTCAAGATAAGCGGGGAAAATGTATCCCCATCTTATGTTTAATGTTTGTATGTGCGTCTGTCTATTTTAAGAAAATCAAAATAAAATACTGTACTGTGTGTCTATAACAGTGAGCTCATAATAGGGCAACTCTATCAATATCAAAATGCCACTTAAATAGTTGAGCTAGTTTCAAACTAGATTTTGATTTTCTTTCTCTCTTCCTTACTCCCATTGTTTTTCTTTTTCTTTTCCTTCCTCTCTTTTTTCTATCTGTTTCTCTCTCTTCCTCTCTCTCTCCTTCCCTCTCACTCTTTCCCTCTCGGCTTCTGGGCAGGTTTGGAAAACTCTGAGTTGATGATGATTTTTAAGTGAGCGATTGCTCACTGCTCAGCTTAGAGGGAACTATGCCGGTAGGGAGAAAATTTGAATTTCACCCCTGCATTTCAGTAATATAGTAAAGCATTTTGTAAAAATATAAATATGGTAAACCTGCTAGGAGGACATCTCTAAACTTTGATCCCAAGGCCAGTCATCTGGTGGATAAATTGCAAACTTTCCTATTACTGGATATAAGATTCCTCTTCATGAGGAATGTTTTTGAACTTAGTCCAAAAATTCCCATTACTGAACAGCAGTGGAAGTGATGTGCCGGTGCCTGGAGGCTGTTGGGGTCTGGATGGGTGTCAACAGACTCAAACTCAACCCGGATAAGACGGAGTGGCTGTGGGTTCTGCCTCCCAAGAACAATTCCATCTGTCTGTCCATAACCCTGTGGGGGGAATTATTGACCCCCTCAGAGAGGGTCTGCAACTTGGGCGTCCTCCTCGATCCACAGCTCACATTAGAGAAACATCTTTCAGCTGTGGTGAGAGGGGCGTTTGCCCAGGTTCGTCTGGTGCACCAGTTGCGGCCCTATCTGGACCGGGACTCACTGCTCACAGTCACTCATGCCCTCATCACCTCGAGGTTCGACTACTGTAATGCTCTCTACATGGGGCTACCTTTGAAAAGTGTTCGGAAACTTCAGATCGTGCAGAATGCAGCTGCGAGAGCAATCATGGGCTTCCCAAGGTATGCCCATGTTACACCAACACTCCGCAGACTCATTGGTTGCCGATCAATTTCCGGTCACAATTCAAAGTGTTGGTTATGACTTATAAAGCCCTTCATGGCTTCGCACCAGAATATCTCCAGGACCGCCTTCTGCCGCACGAATCCCAGCGATCGGTTAGGTCCCACAGAGTTGGCCTTCTCTGGGTTCCGTCGACTAAGCAATGTCGTTTGGGACCCAGGAGAAGAGCCTTCTCTGTGGCGGCCCCGACCCTCTGGAACCAGCTCTCCCCAGATATCAGAGTTGCCCCCAACCTCCTTGCCTTTCGCAAGCTCCTTAAAACCCACCTCTGTCGTCAGGCATGGGGGAATTGAAATTTCCCTTCCCCCTAGGCTTATAGAATTTATATATGGTATGCTTGTATGTATGACTGGTTCTTTAAATTGGGGTTTTTTAGATTATTTTTAATATTAGATTTGTTACATTGTCTTTTTATATTGTTGTTAGCCACCCCGAGTCTTCGGAGAGGGGCAGCATACAAATCAAATCAAATCAAATCAAATCAAATGAAATCAAATAAATAAATAAATAAATAAATAAATAAATAAATAAATAAATAAATAAATAAATAAATAAAAGCAAACAAACAAGCAAACAAACAAACAAACTTTGGCCATCAGATTGAAACCCATTGCCTGCTATATTATTATTAACATTATGCTATATTATTATGACTAGCTACTGATTCATTCCCAGAAAATTATTAATTTCTCAGTTCAAAAATTTCACTTCATTTTTAAATCAACAATAATCCTCTGGTATGATTTTCTCCTAAGTTTGGAATGAACGTGATAATCCTGTTCATTTCTCAGAGGTTAGAATTCATTGGCCTGTTATTTTAATGCAGATTTATCCAATTTGCAGTTTTTGGAATTACCCATCAATCAAAACAGATTTATACAGGAAATCTGCACTTTGAAACACAGTTTTTCAACTTATTATAAAAATGCAAACATTAGGAGAAAGTAGACAAAAATACTCATTCTTTTAGGAGAATATTTACACAGGCACCGCCAAAGATCCAGAGTAACAATGTCCTATTGGGAACATTAGGAGGAAGGCATGGGAAAACATATGAATTGTTTGACTATGGGGATTCTCAGTCATCCAGGTCATGGTTGTCCAAAGGTGCTTTTTCAAGAGTCAACTGGACTTCCTTGGGTTTTTTTCTTGAAAGCGTTTCACGCCTTATCCAAGAACTTGAAGAAGCTTCTTGGATGATGTTGTGGTTAGCTCTGGCCCAGCTCCTGCCCCGAGGACTGTAGATGTGGGGGAGACATCCACATGCTGCAGGACTGTTTTGCCCCCCCCCCAAGTGGAATCTGCTGATGAAGGCTCCTCTGACCAAGAAGACATGAGTGACAGGGAGGAGGAGAGTGGGGCAGACAGCTCAGAAGATCAATTATCTAGCTCCTCCTTGGATTCAGAACAAGAGTTAATGATACAGCCACGCATGCAGAGAGCGATGCATAGGCAACAACAACAACTGAGAGATTATTATCAAAGAAAATGAGGCCAGCTGTGGTTGGGTGGGGCTGTGGTAATTAGTGAGGCTTCTATAAAGAGCAGCCTGTGGGTTTGGCCATTGAGGAGGATTATCTGATTGTTGTGTTTTGTGCCTGCTTTGCTGACTTTGACCTTTTGTGTGCTGATTTTTCCCCGCTTTGAAACTAAACCAGGGGCAAAGTGTGTTTCACTTCGTGAAAGAAGAAGGACTGTGAATTGCCTCACAGCTGCAAGCTAAGTATCACAGAACTGATAAGGGACTTGTACAAATTACCAGTTTGTTTGGAGACCAGTGCTCTTTGCTATACCAAAAGAAGGCTTGGTTTAAGTGAATTTTCATTATAAAGAACATTGTTTTGAATTTTCAAACGTGTGTGTTTCTGAAATTTGTACCTGTGAATTTTTGGGAGGATTCTACCAGAGAGCCCGACAGAACAGATGAGAAGTGAAACAACTTCAAGGCAAAACAAAGTCCAGCTGCCTTTTGAAAAAGCATCTCTGGTTTGTATGGTTTCTTGCAGATTTTTTTTAATGCAGACTTGGGAATATGTAACAGAATGAAAGGAAATACATAACTGAACATCAGCTGACTTGCAAAATTACCCATCAACAATCAGAGAGGGTCTTCCCCGTTGTCCATCGAAAGCAGGGGTTGATTTTTCCACCCAATTCCATCATTGGTTCCTTCTTGCAGAGCAATAAAGATTCAGCTGCTCCAACAGATACTTCCTTGCTTATTAGATTACAATATATTTCGATGCTTCGGTTGTATCCGCGTAAGTGACTTTGCTTCCTGTCTCCATCCAGGGAAAGCAAGTAGGATGCTTGGCTGCATAGCTAGAGGTATAACAAGCAGGAAGAGGGAGATTATGATCCCGCTATATAGAATGCTGGTGAGGCCACATTTGGAATACTGTGTTCAGTTCTGGAGACCTCACCTACAAAAAGATATGGACAAAATTGAACGGGTCCAGAGACGGGCTACAAGAATGGTGGAAGGTCTTAAGCATAAAACGTATCAGGAAAGACTTAATGAACTCAATCTGTATAGTCTGGAGGACAGAAGGAAAAGGGGGAACATGATCGAAACATTTAAATATATTAAAGGGTTAAATAAGGTCCAGGAGGGAAGTGTTTTTAATAGGAAAGTGAACACAAGGACAAGGGGACACAATCTGAAGTTAGTTGGGGGAAAGATCAAAAGCAACATGAGAAAATATTATTTTACTGAAAGAGTAGTAGATCCTTGGAACAAACTTCCAACAGACGTGGTAGATAAATCCACAGTAACTGAATTTAAACATGCCTGGGATAAACATATATCCATCCTAAGATAAAATACAGAAAATAGTATAAGGGCAGACTAGATGGACCATGAGGTCTTTTTCTGCCGTCAGACTTCTATGTTTCTATGTTTCTATCTGTTCTTACATCGCATCTCTTTTGTTTTTCTGCAATTTAGAAACGGCCTTGATTAGAAGCGACGGGAAAACAAGATAAGACTCGCCCAACATTTTTTTTAAAAAATTACGTGAAATAAATCGGTTTCAAGTAAAAATTTTAGCAGACAGGTAGGAGAGTGAAGCCTTGTTAAGCCCAAATCTGGGTTCCATGATTGGATTGCTCTCTGTACCAGATATGTATTTATAGAGAGAGAAGGAGAGACTGTCTTATTTCTCATACCCACTTTGCCCCTTTGATGCTGATCAATTTTTATTTAGCCACATAGAAGCCGACGTTTCCCTCCCTGCTTCCACCTCTTGCCATGCAGACGCTTTCATCTGATTAAGGGCAGATGGATTGCCAAGGCCCCTTCATCTCAGCATCTCTTTGGAGCCCCGAGGAGGCAGTTGCTAACAGAGCACCATCCACGCTTGCGACAGGCACATCAAACAAACCGCAGTTCAAAGACTGCACTGCTAACAGAAACCCATTTTCCTTTAACAAAATCACTTGCCTTTTGCTTAAATGGTTCAGGAAGGGGGGAGAATCCTCACTTAACTTTTTAAAATGTCTGCTTTGCAGCAATCAAGGAGGAAGGAAGACAGGAAAAGAGATTTATAAACAGGGCGATATTTGGGCCTACTGTGGGGCAATGAAGGTGCAAAAAAGCACATGACTTTAAAGGCTAAACAGAAACTTGGCTTGCTGAATTGGAAGTAGAAACATAGAAACATAGAAGATTGACAGCAGGAAAAGACCTCATGGTCCATCTAGTCTGCCCTTATACTATTTCCTGTATTTTATTTTAGGATGGATATATGTTTATCCCAGGCATGTTTAAATTCAGTTACTATGGATTTACCAACCATGTCTGCTGGAAGTTTGTTCCAAGGATCTACTACTCTTTCAATAAAATAATATTTTCTCACGTTCTTTCTGGTGGATGGATGGATGGATGGATGGATGGATGGATGGATGGATGGATGGATGGATGGATGGATAGATAGATAGATAGATAGATAGATAGATAGATAGATAGATAGATAGATAGATAGATAGATAGATAGATACTTAATCAAAAGGCAAGCTTTTGTAGAAGGTCTTTATCATCTCTTATAACCTTCCTTCCTTTCTTTTCCTATTTCCAAAGTTATGCACTCTAGAACTCTGTTTGTCAATGGTAGCAATTTGAAGATATGAGGACCTCAACTCTCAGAATTTTGGAAACTGAAGTGCATAACTTGAAGTTGCCAAGGTTGAAAAACACTGGTCTAGGATTTAACAAGCCATATGTTTCTTCTCTGACAATGCTTGTAGAGCTGGCATGTTGTGGCACATGCTTTGCAATGCAGAATCCATGTTTCATTTGTTCCATTCTAGACCTCCTCAAAATGAGTCCCTGGATGTTTCCCAATAAGCCTTTTATGGGACAATCGCCTGGCCTCAGAAATGGAATTCACCAGGAATCCAAGAATCTTCCCTTAAACGTCTCTTATCACTTCTGTGGTTTTGTTACCTCACAAAATTAACTCAGCAACCCAGGATGGGAAAGCTGCAGAGAATCTCTAGATTGGGAATGTTAAGAATATAGTGGATGAAAAAGCTCCATTTTTAGGAATTCCTTCAAAGAAGAAAAATAATTTTGGAGGAATTTTCAAGTTGGGATGTGGTATTCTTGCATGATTCACTGCAGCATGAGCCAAGAAGTATATGTGAAGGTCTTGTTTGTCACCGGACAATCGTCTTAGAACTACGATGCTTAAAACATGATATAAGTATTGCCCACAAGATCATATGCTGCAACGTCCTACCTGTCAACGACTACTTCAGCTTCAACCGCAACAACACAAGAGCACGCAAAAGATTCAAACTTAATATTAACCGCTCCAAACTTGATTGTAAAAAATATGACTTTAGCAATTGAGTTGTCGAAGCATGGAACTCATTACCAGACTTCGTAGTGTCAACCCCTAACCCCCAACATTTTTCCCTTAGACTATCCACGATTGACCTCTCCAGGTTCCTAAGAGGTCAGTAAGGGGCGTGCGTAAGTGCACTAGGGTGCCTTCCATCCCCTGTCCAATTGTCTCTCCTATATCTCA
This sequence comes from Erythrolamprus reginae, assembly GCF_031021105.1. Lineage (NCBI taxonomy): Eukaryota > Metazoa > Chordata > Lepidosauria > Squamata > Dipsadidae > Erythrolamprus > Erythrolamprus reginae. The sequence continues at coordinate 401,539,267 of NC_091950.1, read as the reverse complement.
TATATCTTTTCTTCCTTTCATATATCTTCTTCTCTATTCTTCATTGACGTATTTTATTCTTATATCTTTTCTTCTATCCTTTCCTTGATATATATTACTACATGTTTATTCTCTTCAATGTGCATTGTGTATTGGACTAAATCAATCAATCAATCAATCTCCCCAGTGCCTACAGCCTTCCTGGCCAGATTGGGGCATTTCACCAGGGCTGACTCACTGCAGCCAACTCACCGCAAAATAACTCGCTGGCTATCCATCCAATGGGATGTTGGCAGCTTTTATTAAATTCCAGCATACAAATTTATGCAATCTGGAAAGAAATCAGAATAATTTCATGCATATCAGCAGCAATGTTGGAATTAGAAATTATCTTTTCATCAATAATAAAAGAAAAGAAAGCAATATTATAGGAGAGTAGTCTCGCGTCCAACTCTTATTTGGCAAAACCATGTTTCCGTAAACAACTTTCCAGTAAAAGATGTATTTGTGTACAAAATTACTCTCACAATTCTCCCTAGATCCTGAACTTCTGAGTGGCATGAATTATCATACACTTTTGAGGGACTAGTTGTTTTTTAAAGGTTTTAGACAAGACAGACAGCAGGTATGTCAGTTTAAGTGGCATCAATTTTCAAAGGCCAAGGAATGTCATACTATTTACAGTCTCTTACATCCCATTTCCTGAGAGAAATCTTTAAAGAGCTTCACATTCAAAAACTGTGGTGCTGATCAGCTGTGGCTGCTGGGTTGAGATGAAGCCCTCTGCGGGGCAGCTGCGTGGGTTCTTGTTGTTCTTGGTGGGCGCCACGGTACCATGCATTAATATTGTTGTTGTTGTTGTTGTTGTTGTTGTTGTTAGTATTAGTATTAGTATTAGTATTAGTATTAGTATTAGTATTAGTATTAGTATTAGTACAGTATTAGTACAGTATTAGTACAGTATTAGTATTATTAGTATATTAGTATTAGTATTAGTATTAGTATCTATTTGTATTTCTATTAATATTATTATTGCAAGCCACCATGAGTCCTGAATGAATGAATGAATGAATGAAAGAAAGAAGAAAGAAAGAAAGAAAGAGGGAGGGAAGAGAGAAGAGAAGAGGAGAAGAGAGAAAGAGAGAAAGAGAGAAAGAGAGAAAGAGAGGAGAAGAAAGGAGAAGAGAAGAGAGAAAGACGGAGAAAGAGGAGAGAGGAAGAGAGAAGAAGAGAAAGAGGAGAAAGAGAGAAGAGAGAAAGAGGAAAGAGAGAAAGAGAGAAAGAGAGGAGAAGAGAGGAGAAGAGAGAAAGAGAGAAAGAGGAGAAGAGAGAGAAAGAAGAGAAAGAGAGAAAGAGAGAAAGAAAGAAAGAAAGAAAGAAAGAAAGAAAGAAAGAAAGAAAGAAGAAGAAAGAAGAAAGAAAGAAGCCATGGACAGCATGGTAACCCTGCTGCAGGACAAGGAGAAACATCCTCTGCAGCTGGGCAAAAGCTTCGAACAGCATCCTAAAGCAGTGATGGTGAACTTTTTCCCCCCGGGTGCCGAAAATGTGTGCACACACACTATTGCACCTGCACGAGAGCCCACGACCCATAATTTCAATGCCTTGGGAGGGCAAAATTTACATTCCTGCCCCCGGCCGCTGCCGGAGGCCCTCTGGAGGGCCAGAACAGCCCATTTCCAAGTTCTGGTGGGCCCCACTAAGCCGTTTTTCACCTTCCCTAGACTCCAGAGCTTCTCTGGAGCCTGTGAAGGGCAAAAATGCCCTCCCCCGCCCACCAGGACCCCTCCAGAAGCTGAAAATGCCCTCCAGGGCCTCTGGGTAAGCTGAAAATCAGCTGGCCAGTCCACTCATGCATGCTGGAGCTGAGCTAGGGCAATGGCTTGCATGCCGGCAGATATGGCTCCGAATAATAATAATAATATTAATAATTTATTGGATTGTATGCCGCCCCTCTCCGTAGACTCAGGGCGGCTAACAACAATAATAAAAACAGCATGTGACAATCCAATAATAAAACAACTAAAAACCCTTATTATAAAACCAAACATACACACAAACATACCATGCATAACTTGTAATGGGCCATGGGGGAAGGAATATCTCAACTTCCCCATGCCTGGTGATATAAGTGAGTCTTGAGTAGTTTACAAAAGACAGGGAGGGTGGGGGTCATTCTAATCTCCGGGGGGAGTTGATTCCAGAGGGCCGGGGCCACCACAGAGAAGGCTGTTCCCTGGGGCCCGCCAAATGACATTGTTTGGTCGACGGGACCCGGAGAAGGCCAACTCTGTGGGACTTTATCGGTCGCTGGGAATTTGTGTGGTAGCAGGCTGTTCCGGAGGTACTCTGGTCCAATGCCATGTAAGGCTTTAAAGGTCAATGACCAACACTTTGAATTGTGACTGGAAACTGATCGGCAGCCAATGCAAGCCACGGAGTGTTGAGGAAACATGGGCGAATCTGGGAAGCCCCACGATGGCTCTCGCGGCTGCGTTCTGCACAATCTGAAGTTCCCCACCTATAGCACCCGTGCCATTGGTTCACCATCACTGCCCAAAGACTCTTTCCACACCACCCACTATGAGTGTCCAGCGCTTAGGGGCCAGGCCGGCAACCCCCAAAACATTGGCTTTGATTAAGCAGGCCAGGCCCCATGTCAAAGCACCTAAAATTCCATTGGGGCCCAGATCG